>NW_010101020.1:12067-36736 GCF_000699245.1 Pterocles gutturalis
CACCATGGGGATGGGCGGCCACAGGAGCCAAGGCTCCCCAAGGATGGAGCTGGGCCCAGGCAGGACAGGCTCTCTGTGCAATGGCAAAGGCACAGCTCCCCAGAAAAACAGGTGGGATGAATTACCTGCTTCCAGCCCAGCCCTCCTCTGAGCTCCCCTCGCAGCCGCCCTGCTCCAAGGCAGCACCAGCAATAGGGAGGGTACTGGTCCCTGCAGGAGCAGATGTTGGTCTGGACTGAAAGTGAAGGGCAGCTGCACTTACACTGTTAGAATTTAATGGAGTAAATCCATGAGAGTATTTAAGTACAGAACATGTATATATAGTATATAGAAATATATGCAAATCAAATGGTAAGGCTCTGTTATAAAGACCCTCTCAAGATAAGGCTCCTAGCTGGGCTGAAGCTCTAACACGGACTCATCCCTACTCCATAAACCTCACAGACTCTCCTCACCAGACGGTATGTGCCTGGCTGGCTGCAGAGCCCCAGGTGACAGAGAGAGTTCAGTGCCTTATGGCTGACAGCTGGATGGTGTTAGAAAGAGTTTTTTTTAAAAACTGGGTGGCTCCAGGAGTGTTTTGGTGCCCATAAACCTGTAGGCCCCTGGGCACAACTGAAGAGGAGTGAGATGCTGAGCTCTGCATCCTCTGAGGGTTGCAGTCAAAGGCAGCAGCCTGTGAGTGCCAGGGAAGACAGGCAGCTTTCACAGCTTCAGTTCTTTCTTTTGAACCTTTCCACTCAGGCTTGGACACTGTGGGCGAGTGACCGAGCCAGCCTCCTGCGGAGCCCACAGTCCCACACCTGCATGACCTATGTTCCCCTGAGATCTTCTGGAGCTGGCAAGCATCCTGCACGACCGGCTCAGAGGGAGTCTGTGCGAGGCCTGCCGCAGAACAGGGAGCATGGCAGGGAGAGGAGGGGGAGGAAAGCAGCCAGGTAGCTGGTTAGGAAAAACCTCTGGCTCACAGGAGGTGTTAGATAAGGGAGGTCATACCTGAAAGAGAAATTGAGAGGTCAGGAAAATAGGACTTGGAGCCACCTGGTTAGAACAGGGCTGCTGTAGAGGCAGGAGGATAACCTCGTGTTAGTGCTGGCACCAAGCAATGTCTCCACCTATCACGTGCGCGGGCAGCCTGGGTGAGGGACCGAGTGCTGCTGCTCCTGGGCTGGAACACAGGGACAGCAGAAAGATCAGCAACAAACCCCACTGGGTGAGTGGAGCGTCGTCCACACACTCATCCCCCAGTCCCCATCCCTGCTGGGAAGAGCCATCCATAAGCAGCTCCGAGAGCTTGCACCATTGCTTCCATCTCACTAGGTAACTGGGGCCTCGACCTCTCCTGGAGAGAGGTCTGGACAGGGATGAAGTGAGGAGGTGGCTCAAGGTGATTGCCACAGACTTGATGCTGGCAGGTCTGCCTGTCTTTGCAGTGGGGAGCCCCGTGGGGTTGCAAGGTCCCAGGCAGGTCAGGATGCTGCTCTGCAGCTTATCTGGGGGGCTGTAGTCGGTCCATACTCTTGGCAGCTCTGATCACTTCTCCTTGCAGTTTTGAAACCTCATCATCATCTCTGCACCCAGGCCACACATCAGTCCCAGCAGCATTGTGGCAGCATAGCTCTTGGCTGTAGGCACTGTTGGGGACCAGTTGTCGCAGGGAAGCTGGGATCGGGGCAGGGCTCCATGGGGAAAACCTCATCTGAGGGAGCAGTAAGAGGCCAGAGAGGGGGATTTCACTCGAATACCTCGAGAGTTGGGGAAGGCGTTCCGCAGCTTCTCCATGATGTCTTCCAGGCACACACTGACTTCCTGGGTTTTGGCTTCCACCTCATCTGCAACGGGAAAAGGGTGGGGGGTGGGGTGGTGAGCAGGCTGTCTGAGCATCCACCCCACTGGCCAGCATCTCTGCAGGATGGCAGGGTGCAGGCAGCTTCCTGCAGCATTGAACCAAGGGAATGGGACCAAGAGCTCAGCCCAACCCCAATCCTCACCTGCAGCTTCAGTGTCAGGGGTGTTGCGCTCTTTCTCCTTTGCCTGGCTGCCTTCAGACTGATGTGGAGATGAAGCCAAGGAAGAGGCTGGCGACTCTGCCGGAGGCTGGAGAGAGAAGAGGGTTTGTCACAATCCTCTGTTCTCATCCTCCCAGCCTTCTGACCATCCTTTTCTGCCACTGCCCCAGCTCTGTTATGGCAAAGCCCACCCCAAGGATGGGCTTGCTTCCCTGAATCTTTGCTCTGAAAGTACCTGCAGCAGCAGCTCCCTCAGCCGGTGCAGCTGGGACTCCAGCTGCTTGTTGTGGTCCTCCAGGATCTGCATGCGGGTCTCCAGGCGGCTCTTGTGCTGACGGAGGATTCGTGCCTCTGCCAGGAGCTCATCATTATGGGGGTCTTGCACTGATTCAGGGGAGCCCGTAGCCAAGGTTGGACACTCCACTGCCTCATCATGCTGCCATTTCAAACGTCTCAATTCTCCCTGGAGGATCCTGAAAGATAGCCTAGGTCAGCATCACCGCTCTCCTTTCTAGAGACTGCTGGAAACACCCGACAGCTGCTCACTGGGGATGGCTCATGACTCTGAGACAGAATGCTCCTGGAGGCTCTGCTGCATGTGAAGTTTGAGGACCAGCATGCTCCTGGACTTTGTCCCTGCACTGCAGGGTGACCTGCCCGCAGCTCTACCCCACTTGGGTACAAAAATACATGTGACTGCTTCCTAAGAGGCTGAGAACAAGGGCAGGGAAAACATAACTTCCTCCAGAGCTGAGTTGCCCTGCCCAGAGCACCACCACCACTGGTTGCAAGGGGCTCAGGGACAAGAGAGCCAGCAGTGCCCTGGGCTCACTTCAACCAGTTTGGGATTCAGGAAGGCAACAGGTTCTGAGGATGGGGGCAGGAATATTTTGGGGAGCAGTCTTCTCTCCTTCTTGGAGAGCCTACCTTCACTGAGTGCTCCCAAGAAGGAGCTCAGCCTAGACACCATCCAAACCATCCCTCTCAGCTCCTCAGCTCCCCTCCTCCAGCCCCAGTAGCTATCCCCTGGCTCCACTCTGAGCTCTGCAAGGCTCCTCCAGCCCCTTCCCCTTAGACTATAAATCCCACTTTCAGAGCTGCCCATGCCTCTACCTGTTTTCATCCTCTAAGTGGGACAGAATTTGCTCCAGCTCTCCCTTGTCATCCACGCTGAGGCTTCCTGGAACCTGCTGGCTGCCCCCAAGCTCTCTGTCAGTGATGGGGCTGGAATGTCGCAGCAGGTACTGGTCCTCATCCCTGTTGCAGCAGGTGGAGAAACACCTTAGTGAAGAACAACAGTCTCAAGGGATTTGTGTGCCCTTCGCGAAGGACAGCCTGGAGGGAGTGGTTTTGTATGGGAACTCGTTCTGGCTGCACCAGCTATAGAGCTCAGATGTGCTCAGCACTCCTGGGTAGCTGAGGGTGCCCAAGAGCCTCTGACTCAAAGGAGCTTGTAAGGAAAGCATTTCTGTGCCCTGGCTAAGCAGGGATGGAGCCACTGGAGCCCTGACTCAGAAGGAGGTGAGGAGGAAGGAAAGGAGGCAGAACTCACAGGCTATCATCAGGGGACAGGCTGTCATTGAAGAAGGAACAGTTCTGGCTTTCCATCTCTGCAAGCCTAGAGGAAAGAGGAAACAGGTTGAGATACGGTCAGAAACACCCTGAATGTCTGCTGAGTGCACCCTACTTATGGCAGCCCCTGCAAGACCCCTCTCTGGCAGGGTCTCCCAGCTGGCCCAAACCAGTCTGCCCCCCTTTACAGGCTCTAGAGAGTTTGCCTTTTTAGAAAACAAAAGACACTGCTGCTCTGGGGTGACAGTCTGTGGAATAAAGGGCTGCTGCCATGCAGCCAGCTCAGCCTCCTCTTCCATAAGTAAAGGAAAGTAGTGAATGCGTACCAGCTCCAGCCTAGGGCCTAAGCTACAGGTTTCTGGGCTCCTTGGGTCCCCATTCTGCCTGGAGCTGTGGTGAGGGCAGAGGCATTACAAAATACAGGGCAGCAGCAGTGGGAAGGGTGCAAGCAGCACTGGTGAGTGTACAGGCAGAGCAAGACATTGAGGGATCTGCCAGGTGAGAATCCAACCAGCAGCTCATACTGGGAAGAGCAGGAGGGTACGTGGAGGCTGCTTCATCACTAAGACATCTGCTGTCAAATGCATGGTGTGTGCTGCCAATTTGCATGGCATCAGCTGTGTCTCAGAGAAGAGCAAAGTGGTGCAGGCAGGTTTGCCTGGCCCTGCAGCTGCTTTGTTCCAATGGCACTGAGCCATTGCAGCCAAGCTCTGCCGGCTAGGCAGCATGCTGGGTAGCATGGAGGGGGCTGTGGGCAGCAGGAGCTCACCATGTCTGCCCCGAAACCCCTCCACACCCACTGGAGTCATGCTCTGTGCCCTGGTGTGACAGAATTTCCCAGTGGTGATACCTGCTAGCAAAGTGCTCGATCCGGGAGTGGGTGTCGGCGTGCGGTAACATCGGGGAGGAGGCTGGTCTGGAAGAGATGGACACTGGTCAGCAAGGCTTAGAAGTCCTTGCTCAAAGCTAGGGCTTGGAGAGTCTGCCCTGGTCTCGCCTGGGCTGAGAAGAGCCAGGGACAGGCTGGAGATGGAGACTGAAATTTCTGCTCCCCCAAGAACTAGGTGCTGTATTACCCCCAGCACATGTGATCCCTCCAACCCTCCCATGGGACCCCTGTCTTGCAGCTGAGCTGCTGCTCCCGTCTGTGGAGCCCACCTATCAGGCAGGGTCAAAAGGCATAGCCCAGGGCCCAGCCAACTCACATCTCGGAGAAGTCAGCCTCAAGTATGGACTGGACAGGCAGGTAACCCCTCTGTGGGTGCTTGCTGAAGTACTGTTTGGACCGAAACTTGTTCTTCAGCGTTGTGGCAAAGTCTCTCATGTTCTCACTGGACGTGGTCTGCAGAGACATGCACATTACCAAGGTGCCGCTTAATGAAAAGTGGGGGACCACAGGTCAGCATTCTCAGGAAAGAAGTCCCTTCAGGCTGGGCACGAGCTCCATGGAGGAAGAGGCAGACACAACTGAGAAAGCAAGGATGGCACACAGCAGCTCTGACAGCCTGTCACAGTGCCTGGCACAAGCCAAGCTGGGCATCAGTGGATGCCATCTGTCCTGCTTACCACGAGCCCAGAATAGCAGGGACACAGGCAACCTCCAGCATGTGGAGGGGAACAAAAACATACAAGGGATCCACTTCTGGGGCTGCACCAGCCTAACCATCACAAGGCTGCTGCCATCAATGAGGACCTGCTCTGAGCGAAGACCCTCCCAGCCCAGCTCCATACCGGGGTGTAGTACTCCATGATGGGGTAGTGCAGCTTGTTGCCCTTACTGGCTCGCCCGGTGAGGAAGCAAGTCTGACAGATATCCACATTGAACTGCTTTAGGCTCCGATACCTGGAGAGATCAAGAGGCCAGAGGGAGGCAATGAGAGTCATCCTTTTGGAGCCCAAGGAGAGCTCAGCAGGGGACAGAGGTAGTCTGTGTTGCTCTCACACCCCACTGAACCCACAGTGCTCATGGCTGAAGTCCCCAGAAAAGCATCCTGCCCTTCCCCTCTGCTGCAACCTGGTCTGACCTGCCTGAAATACTGCTGCTGCAGAGCTATAGGTTCCCCCAACAGCACAGAGAAAATTCAGCCCCCTCCTGCGGGACACCATGCACTTCCCTCAGGGGTCAAGCTCCCATATCACAACCCCTACCTGAAGCCCTTGATGGGGCACTGCCGGCAGACAGAGCACTTGGTCTGGTGCTTCACCTGCTCAGCCATGGTCACCCGGTGCAGCACGGCGAGCCACACCATGGACTGTGGCTCCCGGTTGGCCCTTGGCCCACTCTAGGAACTGGGACACCTCGATGGCAGGCTTCCCGTTGCTCTGGGGAGGGGAAAGGAAAAGGCTGCTCAGAGCTGGGACCCAGCTGTGACGAGGTGCAAACTCCTTGCCAACTCTGGAAGCCTCTCCCCAGCACGGCTGCTGCAGAGGGGATGGCATGGGCCATGGCACCCTACTCACAAAGCGGAAGCAGCTGCGGATGCTGGGCTCCACGTTGCTGCCTCCAAATGCTGCCACCTCCCCCAGCTGGCGCGGGACCTGGATGGCCTCATGGAGCAGGATGCCAAGGTGCCGCTGGTCACATAGTCCCCCGGCATTTGCCACTTGGCTGAAGAGATCTGCTGGCAGGATGGACACGCAGCCCCGTTAGAGACACAGTTGATGTCCCAACACACCAGGCAGGATGCAGGCATGGAGGACCGGTGTGTGGATCAGACCAGGGGCCCTGCCAACTGTGTCCGTCAGGGAGCTCAAATAAGAAGGAAAACTGAGCTATGATTAAATAATCTTTACCAGTATCCTTCCATCTCCCAATAATCAGGAGTTTAGGGTCTTCTTGAGACAGAGATTACATACATCACTTCTTCAACAGCCACAGATGGCTTGCCCTTTATGACTCTGCCCAGTCCATTTATTTAACCACCTGGCTGCTTTCTATGCTAACACCTCTGCAGTATCCCATGGCAGAGAGCACCATGGTCAAAACACAGTGAGGAAACGGGCTTCCTTTAATTTGTCTGAAACCTACTTCTCAGACATGCAGCCCCAGTTTTTTTTTTCTTCGGGGAAGCACTGGATGACTGTTGGCTATTTACCTTCTCTGCACTCTTCCTTATAGTGTCATGCAAGCAAGATCACCACAGCACCAGTCTGCAAAAATGCCTCCTAATTTAGGTGGCGTAGGCTTGGGAGGGGAGGGAGGGGCCGTGATGCAGATTAGTCACTGCAGCAAAGCTGTTTCTCAGCTCTTTCTGGGCAAATAAGGGCTACGCCAGGAAACAAAATCACTCCCGCTTTCCCCAGGCTACTCGACATCAGGCCCCGGAGGAGGGAGATGGGGGACTCACACTGAAACTTCTCCTTGACCTCTGTCCCACATAGACATGCAATGCCCGTCTTGAAGGAGAGAGCCCTCATCTTCCCGCTCCGGCCACTGCAAGGAAAGATATTGCACAGGTTTGCAAGTGTCTTGGAGTTTTTTATGCAGGAGCGTCAGCAAGGCAAGCCCATGCCAGGCAGCCTCCTCACTAGTGGCCAGGGCTTTTTTGCAGCACTGCCATCTGGAAGAGCAGCACAGAGGTTTCCTTCTAAGCACAGCAGCCCCACAGCTCAGGGGGACACCAAGGGACCAGTACCTGTCAAAGACATTTAGCAGCCAGTTGAGGCTCATGTCCACACAGAGTGGCACATTCACCAGGATGCCCCGCTGCTCCTCCAGCCTCTCGTAGAGGGCAGTCAGGCAGTGGATGATCTCCACCACGTCCATTGACCGGTCACTGGGCTGCAGGTCATGCTCACTGAAGATTTCCAAGGCTGTGGCCAGGGTCACCATGTCCACTGCACAGAAAGCACAGGCAGGTGGATCAGAGGTAGAGAGGAAAATGGGAGAGGTGAGAACCAAGAGGAGGGAGATGCAGCCCTGCCCTGATCTGGGGCAGCCTCAGCTCCACTGCAGTGGGAAAGATGCTGGCAGGATGGGCACAGCTCCCAGAATTGCTCTCCCACCTGTAAACCACTCCCAGAATATCTACATCACCTATAATCAACTTGAGCCACCATTCTGTGTGACCTTCCTTCCCTGTTGCTGCAGCTAGCCATGACCACAAAAACACTACCCACGAAAGGCTCCGTGCAGAGTCATAGGTGCCCAGAGCCAGCCTTTGCATGTGCCAAGTCCCTGCAGAGCTGGTGCAGGGAGGAGAGGGGCACAGAGCCGCACAGAGCCTATGAGCAGCTGTCCAGGATTGGAGCAGTCCTGCCTCCAGCTCTGACCAGCAGCAGGCATTCAGGCACAAACCATTCAGGCTGGGACAGCGTGAGCTACCCTGGCTGCTCTGCTTCCAGATTTCTATGGCCAAAGGTTGTATGTGCATGTACCATGTTCAGCAGCCAGCAATCTTTCTTTCCTGAAAGTCTTTCCACTTCTGAAACCATTTATGTTCTCAAGTGCCTGGGGGGGGTCATGTGCCATTTCTACACTGTAACGTCTTTCTGTGGGAAGGTCCTCCTTTCCCCTGTCAAAGCTGATGACAGTTGCACTGGGGACCCCTAATTCACACACCAGTGAGTATTGCTCCTGCTCACCCTCGCGTCCACACCGCCCATGAATGCATATGGCTCTGATGTGCCTCACACTGCCTCTTTCCTACATGGCCAGTCACTCCAACAAACCTCCTGTCATGGGGAAGCTGCCTTGGCAGCCTCCTTGCCCTTCTCAAGTATGTCTTGAATAAGAAACACTTATTCACATTCTTCCACATCATTTCTGGGCTGGGAAGAAGGTGCCACACCAGCGCAGCATGTGAGATGCAAGAGACGGGCAACCAAAGATGCACAACAGCACATGGAAGGACTCTGCTTTGCTCTCTGCCCTTTTCCTCACCATGCCTGCTGTTTCTGTGGCTGCTGCTGCATGGACATCTTTGCAGCACAGCAAAAGCTACCTACTGCTTTTCCCCATTTGCACTATTATCAGCTCTGAATGTCCCTGAGTGTGGGACAGCCTGGTCACCACAGTGTCACAAAACTACTCCGCAGCCATGGTTCAACTCCCCCTAGTACCAAATCTCCTCTCACCCTCACTCACTGCCTGCTTCCAGGCCTTTCACAAAACATCAAGGAGCACAGGTCTACCTGGGACCCCACTGCCACCTGGCTGCGTCTCCTCCCTGTTGGGAACAATTAATTCAGGAGGTGGTTTTTCCTTCATCCCCCAGCTGTTCAATTTTGACAGAGCCTTAGGCAAGAGACCTTGCCAAAAGCTCTCCAGCAGCCCAGGATGCTGCATCTATCAGATTCCCATCCACCTGCTTGTCGATTCCCCTGGAAACTCATCAGCAGTTTCCAAGGAGCAGCTGCCCCTCGGAGAGCCATGGATCATGCTGAACTTCTATCACATCATATTCACCTGGCTAATAATCCTTGTTTTAACTAGAGTTTTACCAACAGTGCAGAAGTCAGGTTTATTGGCTCCCTTCCTCCTGAGTGGGGCCCTCACTGCCCCTGCCAGAGAGGCTGGCTTCTGCTCTCAGTTACATCCACAGCTTCTCTGGGCTCCCTCAGAGCTCCTGGGTGAGCCCCTGCCTGGTTCCACAGCTTTGTAACTCTGAGCTGGACCACTTCATTCTCAAATCCCTTTGATTAACTCCTGCCCTTGAGGCATTTCTACCCTAAGCCTGCTAAGAAAGGTGCTGACACAGACACCTCACTGGTTGATTTGCTCAGCTTCCCACTCACAGGCTCATCTTCCTACTGTCTCTTGCCTCAGCTACCTGTCCCCTGGTGGGCTCCTGCCTTTGATGTGCTGATAAAAGCTTGTGTTGGTTTAATGCCTTTATCGAGGGAGACCCAGCAGGAGGGAAATATTTCCCCCACTCACATCGCAGGGCTTTTTGCACCCGTCGTAGCTTCATAGCCGTCCGATATGCTGAGAACTTGATGTTGTTCAAATCCGCTGCAATAACACAGGAAAAGAAGAATAAAACTGCAGCTCGACTTCTTTATTGCCAGGGCAGGAAGCAGCAGCTGCAGTTCCCAGACACCAACCCCACCAGCAGAAGCAGAGTGTGTCTAGGAGGAGGTAGGGCAGAGGCTGGCAGAAGGTCACACCCCATTGCTCTGGGGGGCCCTGTGCCACAGAGGGGAGCAGGTGGGCTGGGAGGATCTCACATAGCACCCCATGCTGCAAAAAGGTGGATGCTACTCAAATGGCAACCTCCTTACCCAGCGTCTGGTACAACTCCGTCATCTTTGGGTGGTCCCAGCATGTTGTCTGGGCCTGGTGGCTGGAAGGAAAACAGATGGAAACCAAGTGTCAATCTGGGAACCAAGCAGCTGCCATGAGAGATTAAAAAAAAGGACCTGTCCGGTCCTGGGAGCGAGTCCCCCAGTGCCTGCAGAGCAGCTAGGGCTGCTTCACCCCAATGAGCACCCTCCACAGCCACAGCAGCATGGAGGATGTCCCCACTCGCTGACAGCCCCCATTCCTTCCAGCCAGCATCCCCCCTCATCTGGGCACCTCAGCAGCCAGTGGAAAGCCTGGCTCTGCCAGGTTGAGGGTGACACACTTCGGGGGAGGTCAGTGCTCAGACCAATCTGCTCACTGCCCCCTGCTCCCAACTGGTCCTCAACTCCTTTCCCACTGGGCCAGAGAAGACCATGGGCTGCAACTGGGAGCACACTTACTTGATATAGTATGGCACTTTGTTGGGGGAAATGGCTCGCTCCCAGGGGACCTGGACAGAGGCTGCAAGGAGAGAGACACATGTCAGATCAACACCGACCACTTTCAGGTTAATGCTGTTTCTGATGAGAGCCCAGCAGGACTGTGCCAGCAGGTGGGAGCCTCTAAAGAGGCTGTGCCTTCCTAAATCACCCACCAAGGGTGCAAGAGCAGTCAAGTAGATGTTGCCTACAAGAAAGTCACAAGACTGCTGGTCTTGTCAGTGGCATATTGCATCTCTCGAGACACGGGCTCTGAATCTGAGCTCAGAACTCCGGAAGAGACACTTCCTGATGCTTTTGATGATCATAGAATGGTTTCAGTTGGAAGGGACCTTAAAGACCAGCTAGTTCCAACCCCCCTGCGAGGGTAGGGACACCTTCCACTACAGCAGGTTGCTCAAAGCCTCATCCAGCCTGGCCTTGAGCACATCCTTGGGGCATCCACAACTTCTCTAGGCAACCTGTGCCTCACCACCCTCACAGTAAAGAATTTCTTCCTTGTATCTAATCTAAATCTACCCTCTTTCAGCTTAAACCCGCTACTCTCACCCCATCACTCTACTCCCTGATAAAGAGTCCCTCCCCAAGGCAACACTGCAGTCACCAGTGGGCAGGGCTCACAGCAGCTAGGATTCAGGCTCACACACAGCACTGCCTGTTATGGCCAGGCTTGGGCACCCACAGCATCTGCTCTTACCATTACTCATGCTCTGTGTGTCAAGCTGCAGTATCTTGCGAAGATGAGGACACATCCCATGTTGCCTGCCACCCTATGTTTTTTATCTAGAGGAAGAAAGCCCTTTCATGATCCTCAGCTATTTCCCTTGTCACAGGCAGCTTATCAATTTCAGCAACTGGAAAAGTCGTTCTTCCTTTCAAATAGGAGAGAAACACAGGCCAGCAAACCCCACTGACATCTGGAGATGCTTCAGGGCTCAGCATTTCCAAGGACACACCCCAGACTCCGAGCACAGAATCATCTGCTGCCATTCTTTGCAGATCAAGCCAGCAGCAGCTCAGGTCTGCAGGAACAGCATTCCTCTGCCTCCCACATCAATGAAAACCTCCTTAACATGTGCATTTTTGGCCTCTGAATGATTAACACAGGATATGGGGGACTGCCTTTTTCTGCCATCTGTTGTCTTGCCCGCCCAGTCTCTGAGGCTGGCACAGTCCCATTATCACCTGGGAGCTGCTGCCGCAAGTGTCACAGCTCTGTGCTCTGAAGGGGAACCACACTCGTGTCCCAGCAGGTGAGACAGCACAACCCTAACTTTGAGATATGCCTCCTCCTGTGGTTCCCATGCACAAGGCACCGTCCTGGGCCCTTTTCTAGCTGTGTGCCTGACCCTGGAGGCTCTGGGCTCAGCAATAGCAGCCTGCACTCCACTCCTCTGTGCCACAGCCCATGCTAAGCCAGTCTGCAGAGGCAGCCTCACAGCGGGAAGCCAGGAGGACTCACTCACGTACAGGAGAGGAAGTGCTGGGAGCCTGGTCCGAAGTCCCGGTGGGCGTCTTGGAGCTGCTTCAGGCGTTCATTTATGGAGGCCTGGAGAATGGTACAGAAGAATTAAATGGCAGCCCATCAGGCATTTCAGACCGAAGCACCATTCAGGAAGGCTTGTGGATGAACTCAGATATGCCCCAACACACAGGTCTTCTTCCTTTCTCACCTGCCTTGAAATTTGCATTCACCAGTCCACTCAGCCCTCTACACCTCCTCCCAGGCCACATCTGCAGCTCACCTGTATCCATATTTTCACAGCCAGCAACAAAGCCAAAGCTGGTACTGACCCCCCCATTCAGATCCTGATTCTTCTCAGACAGCATCCTTTTTTCCTCCTATTGCCTTTTCCTGCTAAAGACCTCTACAGGTTTACCAGCCACCCTCCTCACACTGAACTGATGCTCTCCTCCTCCAGGAACCCTGCTATGACAAGCCTTACTTTATTGTCCTTGAAGCTCAGCAGTGACAGCCCTTCCCCAGTGTCCTCCTGCCTGTGGTTTATTTGCAGTGCTTGGTCCTGACTCCTTCCCACCTGCAGCTGCTTCCAGCGTGTGTTGATCTGCTCCAGGCTACGGGAGTTCTCCATGGACAGGTGGACATCTGAGATGGCAAGCTGGTGTGCAAGATCATTGACTACTTTCACCCCATCCTTCACGGGGGAGAGCTCCTCTTTGAACAGCTGGAGTCCCATGGCGAGGGAGAACAGGCACAGGGCAGGGGAAGAAGGAAAAGAAGCAGGCAAGCGGTGAGGACTTGGATCTGATTCCTCTGCTACAAGGTAGGGTGGGCTAGTGTCTGGCAAGACACTGCTGACTAACCCTCCCACAAGGTACCTTAGCGGGAAAACAAAACAAAACAAAACAAAACAAAACAAACCAGCCAGGCTGGAGATTACTCAAATCTCCTGAGAAGTGGGACATGGACAATGGCTCATCTGTGCTGAGCTGTACCTGTATAAGGTCTGTGCCATGACATGGTGCTCAGCACAGCCAATTGCTCAGGACACAGAGGGTCAAATCCCCTCACAAAGCTAGGGGCCTGCTGGAGGGAGGACCTGGCCCCTGAGACACCAAGTAACAAAGCTGCATTGGACTGAGAAGTCAGGATGAGCAGCATTGCCCTCCTGGGAAGCAGCATCTCATCACCTCTAGGTCGAAGGCTGGAGCCTTCTCAGAGCCAGAAGTACCTTGATCGACTGGATGTGCTCTGATAAAGAGTCAATGAAGAGGTCTCCAATGGGTTCCCAGGTTTCGCGCACGTTTTCAGCCTGGTCCAGTGTCGTGCTGAGTTCCTCCATGGCCCCTTTAATCTCTAGCAGCTGCTCCAGTGTCCGTTCAATGTGACGGTGCTGGTCCACGCATCGGGCCGTGAGCTTCTCCCACAGCTCACTGGCCACGTTTGCCTGCTTCCAGACAAAGCGGCTGATGTTTTGGATCCGGTGCCGCGGAGAGACATCTGTGAAGGCAAAGTAGAAGGGGAATGGACAGCAAAAATGAGAGCCCAGCCCAGAGGAGAGTGGGCAAGAGACGGATAGAGGGCAGTGAAAAGCGAGATGAAAAGATCTAGGGAAAACTGGAAAGAGGAGAGAAACCAAGCGATAACAGTATCCATCTCTGCACCTCTAGGTATCCAGCCTGCCCACAGACCTCCAGCCTGCCCTTCTGCCCTTTAAAAACCTACACCCCAGAGCATGTCTGATACTGTCTCATGAGATACACCCCCTCATGTGCCGCACCAGAAACCTCTGCCTTCACCCAGGACAGAAGCACTGCTCTGCACCGGTCTAACCTTTGGCCAAAGGACTGGAAACAGCCTGGTGCATGGTGGTGTGAGGCAGAGCACTGACATGCTGCTTTGTGCCACATCAACCATCTCCACTCCCAGGAGGAGCTATGTTGTGCTATGGGAGAACAAGAAAGGGGGAGCTCCACAGACCTTTGCTTTCTGAAGTTGGTTCTTCTAATTCCTCAAATGGATGCTGGGAAAGGAAAGCCTGTGCTGCCTCCAGGACAGAGTAAATGTATGGTCCTCGAGACTTCACTTCTTCCATGAAAGCCTGGAGAGCAGAGCACAGAGATGAGACAGCAGGCTGAGCTGGAGAATTGTGCTCCTGCTGACCCCTTGCCCAAGGGCTGCAGTGATTTATTCACTCCAGGGCCCGAACCTCTCTGTTAACTTATCTCTGTGTCTCCAGTGAAATATTTTTCCAGTTTGGGGAATGAATGACCACCTGCAAGAAGGTGGCTCCTGCACTGCAGCTTAGCTGGAGGGGGGAGGCAGAACAGTGAGCCCAGAAGGGTGTGTTGAGCCAGGGCTGCACATGAGGAACTGCTTTACTGATGACGCTTTCACAGGCGCTGCTTGAAGATGCTCCTCACTCATGCAGAGAGAGAGCATGGTCAAGTGAACAGTCCTCCCACCAGCTGCTCAGCAACAGGTCCAGCTGCTGGAGGAGCAAGGAAGGGAACAGCAGGATGCCTCAAAGCAGCATATCTGCCAGGGACACTTCAGAGGCAGGCTGGTTTAGGATGTCCTCTCCTCCCCTCCAACTGGTGCTGTCTGCTGGACTGGCTATTTGTGCACTGGTCAAGTAGCTAGCTCCAGCGAGGATGAGGGATAGCAAAAGTAAGCAACAGTTTAGTTTTGTTTTCAAGGTAAAAACAACTAAAGCCCAACAGCCACCGTCAGCAAGAAGGAAATGCTCTGATCAGGAAAGCAGGAAAGTCTGATCTGTCTTGGCTTACCCCAGGTTCAGATATGATGATAATGCACATGAATCACTCATGTCCCGACCACCGGTTTGCCTTTAGACCAACCAACCTCCTCAGGCCCCAGGACCTCAAGAAGGCAGAGGCCAGTGAGAGGCAATTCTCTCTGTTGCAGAGGTAGGACATAAGGACGAAACTAGGAGAGAAGTGATGGGGCCCACTACCAGCTGCAGCACCTGCAGGTGACTTGAGGCTGTAATGCAGATTTATTGTCTGAAACCTGTGACTGTCACATGCTATGGGTATTTGCTATGGGACTGGGGCTCTCTGTTTCTACGAGAAGCAGAGATGGAGACAGGTAAGGACTAGTGCACTCATAGTCTGTGGGCATGGGCAGTGACATGAGGTGGGGGTCCCAGGCAAGGCTGGCCACCTGCGGTTCGTCTTGGCAGTGAATGGCAGCAGGAGAGGTGCGAGGGAACTTACCGCATGCATCTCCTTTTCCTGCTGCACCACGAGGACATCGCCCCGTAGGGGCAGCTGTGCTGAAAGCTCCTCATCCTTCTGCCCGAGCCAGTCTATGACCTCCTGGAGAGGCACCTGCAGCTTCCCACTGTGGTCAGAAAAGGCCTCCAGCCGAGCCCTGGCAGGGTAGCAAGGACAACAGCATAGTGGTCAGACAGACAGGAGAGGAGCAGGTTCCCTGGGGAGGGGAGGGGAGGCACAGCACCGCAGCGGAGGTGGTGACCTCCGGGCACCCACAAGACCCCGTCGGTGACTGGCAGCACCCCTCAGCATGGGCCATGTGTGACCCCCAGCCAGCACAGATGTTGCAGTGCCAGGCAGGGTGAAGCACAGAGCGCTGGGGAGAGGAAACTCAGAGGCTATTTATCACTCTGGAGCCCGTGGCAGAGGACAGAGCTGCTTCGCGTTTGCCTGTGGGTCAGGGCTGTGCTCTGGCTAGCACAAGGTGGGCTTGGCTCAGCATTTTCATGACTGCGCAGCTTCCAGGAGCCTTGCATTGAGGCAGTAGACAATTAACATGCCCCAGTTACGCTCTCCATCATGCTGGCTGTGGAGCTGCAACCTCTGATGGCCTGGAAGGCGTGGGGAGGGCTCCCAGCAAAGGGACAAGCACAGGAGGTGGTGGCGAGGCCGTGGGGCAGAAAGAGACAAGCTGCAAAGACAGCAGTGGCAGAGGATGGAGAAATAAGCGGAAGGCAAGCAAGAGTGAAAGAGGGAGAGGAGAATGGGATGGGTGGAAATGGAGGGGATGCTTCTTGGCACAGGGAGAAAGACTCAGAGAACTGTGGACAAGAGGGGAAACAGA
Organism: Pterocles gutturalis; assembly: GCF_000699245.1. Lineage (NCBI taxonomy): Eukaryota > Metazoa > Chordata > Aves > Pterocliformes > Pteroclidae > Pterocles > Pterocles gutturalis. The sequence goes on from NW_010101020.1 coordinate 27,917, forward strand.
GCCAAGGTCACCATGAATTCATGTGGCTCATCAGGTGAACAAGTTCAAATATCTCCTGACAAGCACGCGCAGCAAGCAAGGCTGGAAGGCCAGGCCAGCCCCATAGCTTACTCCCAGGCAGAGACTCTTACCGAAGGCTGTGGGATTTCTTTTTGATCTCATTCCAGCAAAGATTCATCTCCAGAGGGGTCTGGGGCCCAGCAGCACTGCTTGGAGCTTGGGGGGCTACACACGAAGGTCCTGCACCATCCTGCAAGGCTTCAACCTGGGCAGAAACAGAACCACGCTGCATGCAGAGATCACTGCCCAGTGCTTACGGCAGCTGCCTGGGGACACCTGCCTCCCTCTGTCCTGACCCTGCCTGGCTTTTCAACTCACAAGGGGGCTGCCCTACTCCTGGAGGGGTCTGTTAGCAGCTCCAAGGAAGCTTGTGGCCATGCCTGGAGGAAGGATATGGCACCAGCTCCAGCAGCACAAGGAGCAAAGGTTGAATGCAGGTTCTCTGTGCTCCTCAGTTATCCAGCAATGAACTTATCTCATTGCTAGGTAGTAAATCAGAGCTGGCCCTTGTTTGTCACAGTCCCTGCCGGGCTGACAGCAATTTCTTTCCACACCATACAGGGCTGCTGTTCTTTGAGAAGAGGTGAGCACTGTGGGTCCTGTTGTTCCTAGGGACTAAGGGGACCTGCCAACCTCCTTCACACCATCCCCAGTACTGGGAGCTGCTATCTGCTCCTCTACAGAAGCACAAGGATACTCCCTGCCTGCATACCAAATCTGAGATGCCAGTTCACCTCCACAGATGCTGCTTCTCGTTCACATCTCTCCAGAATGAGCAGTAGTGGTAAGGATGCTCTGAGAGGCCATGAAGCAGGTGACAGCAAATCCTAACCCAGCCACACAAAGGAAGCGCGTTTTGCAACACGCCACTCAGCCTGGAAAACCAGATGCTGATCTCTGGCCAACAAATCCTCGGTGGATGGGGAAGGAATCCCCTCCTAAATCTTTAGGACTGTATCATGCTCCTGCTCGTGATGGCAGTGAAGACATCGTTGCACTTTCTGGCAACAGCAACACACACCAGCAGGACTGGAAGCACCTCACACAGGACTCAGTGAGTGAGACGGGATTTCCTCTCCAAAACATACTTGTGCAAAACACACGTACACATTGTATTTCCAAAGTGCATTCCACTGATGCACTTTGTTGGGGAAATTACAGCATTTCAATCTGATGCAACTTTGATATTAGAGCTCATTTGTGCTAATTATCACCAGGTGACTAATCAACCATAGTTAATTGCATTAACACTTTCTAAACAGCACATACAACAGGCTTTGCCAGAGAAGGGCAGCTGCCTCTTGGGGAAAGCAGCAGCTCTTCCAAGGGGAATGTGCAGATACTTGTCACTTGTCTGGTCCAAGGGCTCCCAGACATGTCCAGGGAACAGACCCAGCCAAGCCAAGGAGAACAAACAGGCAGGAGGAAACCACCAGATGAGGAATTTGGTCACACAGCTAAAAAAATACCCTTCTACATCACTTCTCAGAGAGAAATCAAATGATCGCTGAGACTGATGATAAGTTTTCCTTATCTGAAAACACCCAACACCAGGATGTTCTCTGCCTCCCCATCCTGCCACTCCAGGAACATCAAGAAAACAGAGATAAGCATCATCCACAGAGTCCACAGGAATCTTGGGACCATGAATAATACACCACTCAACCTAAAACTGCTGCATGCATGTAGAAAAATCAATACTCTGCACGTGCACATCCTTATGACACTGAAGTAGGCTAGCCTCCCAGCACTGCCAGGGAACATTACAACCCTTTCCACCATCCCAGGGGATACCAAAGGAGGGGATCAGCTCTACCTGGGTGCAAGTGCAACTGCAGGACAGGTCAGCAGACAACACAGTTCTCCCAGCCTTGTTTAAGAAGTTAAAAGCCCACCAAGCCTGTGACTTACAGACCATGCCCAGCAGATGAGCCAGGGACAGTGGCCAAGCAGGAGCCAGGTGTTGAACATCTGCTCCCCTAGGACAAAACCCCTGCAAACAAGCAGAGGGAAAAAGCAGTGCTTTCCCTCTGAGCATCCCCTAAGCATGCCTTCCCCGTAGCCCCAGCAGCAGCAGCCTGGACCTGTGTTCCCCCTCCACCCTTGAACAGTTCTATTTTCAGGCACAGAACATTCACGCAGGCTCTGGCGAGCGCATTTACCTGTGCTTAGCCACAGATCCGCTGCAGGGCCGCTCAGCTTCGCTGGAGGAGCGGGCATTGCCTCCCACCCGTCCGGGCACCACCAGGAAGCACCCAGCAGGGAAGTAGGCAACCGCTGTGTGCTTAGCAGAACAGGCTGCCCTGAGCACTGACCCCCCAGGAATCTGGAGGGGGGCGGCAGTGCCTCACAGCCAGCCTCAATCCCAGCTTTGTCCAGTGGCATTCCAGCAGCCTCCAACCTGCCTTAACCCTGGTAGTGCCATCGCGGATGCCCACAAAGCACAAAGGGGGCAGAGATCTGCCCGCTGCAGGGCACCTTGGTGTGGGAAAACCCTTTGTGGGAAGCTGGCCATGCACAGTGGGATTGCTCTGGGCAACAGGGAAGATTCATCTCTGCATGGACATGGCAAAGGTGATGGTGGGCTGGGATGGGGTGACCAGCGAGACCTTGCCCTCAGATGCTCAAGCACATGCAGGGCAGACAGGGGTTTTTGCCAGGGAAGAGATTTACCCAGGGGATGGTCCCAGCAAGCTTTGGTTACCCAGAAGGTAAATAGTCAGGTCCTTGAGACCTAACCCCCAAGAAGGCAAAGATGCCCTCCTTGTTCCCCATGTGCCCCAGCCTAGCACTGGGTGCCAGCACAGATGTTCCTGCCTGCTTGGATGGGGTGTTTTGTTTGTTTTTGCCAGAAGGCTCTGGGCTGGCTCCTTGTGCCCCCCACAGTCCTACTGCCTAGCATTGTTTCCATGCTCTCCTCCACCTACAGGGAGGGAATGAAAAGCTTCCTGTATCTCTCCCTCTCTTCCCCTCTTAAAATGCCGCTGTCTCTCCCTCTGGGACAAGCATGGCCAGCCTCCTCTTCCCACCACCTCCCAGGCCTGACAGATGCAGGGCCAGCTCCAGACTGGAGGAGGAGGCTTCAGAAAGGCCAGGGCACAACTGAGGATGGGTTGTCTCCATCCTGCTCAGAGCTTTCAGGACAAGTAAGGACAAGAGAGGAAGGTTGTTTCCTAGGTGTCAAGACCTACATCTGTGAGAAGGAGGGCATGGCAGACCCTTTGAACGAGACAGGCTGTCATTAATATTGCAGGAGCTAGCAGCCAGCTGGTGCGTGGCACCCAACACACAGATGCACACACAGCAGAAAGCCAGGCTCTGGCAAGGAATGGGGGAAACCCGTGGTGGATATGGCCTGAGCTGAAGATGCTTTCACTCTGTGTGATGTCTTGCAGCTCAGTGGTGGTGGGTCCCACAGGGCATCCTGCCCCAGCTCCCCTCCCCTTTCCCAGAAACCCCACAGGGCTCTGACCCCCTCATAGAGGCTTGGACTGCTCAGGCACCTCAGGAGGGCATTTGTCTGCTCATCTTGTTCTATCCCTCTCCCTCCTTGATCCATCTGCTGGGCTATTCATTAACCACCCATATGCTGGTCCAGTAGCAGCTACCCAACAGCCACCCCAGGGCCAATAAGCCCTGACTTAGCCACTAAGAGCCTGCCCCAGCTGCAAGCCTCATCCTTGCATGCTGAAGCCACTCCAGAGACATCTCTGTCTTCCTCCTGCAGACCTGAGCTCTCTGGAGCAGGATAGGTCTGGGCTGACGGCAAGCCATGGCAGGGAGGAGACCCAGGCTCAGCCTTTGCTCTTCATGTTTGAAGCACAATGAAAAAGGAAAAGGCAGAGCCAGGGACTTCACTCGTCCTGGGAGCAACACTGCCGGTGCCCAAGGAAAACTTTGTCACTGTCCATCAGTCTCTAGCAGACCAAGGCAGCGTTTCACCTGACCCAGGAAAAAGCACTAAACCAGCTTGTGATAGCTTGGTGCAGAGCATAGGCAGCTTTGCAGACAGTTGGCCAGCACTCTTTTCTTCTCCACTCTGCCCTGCCATTTACCCAGGGATCCTGGAGACCATCACCTTTCTGTCTGGCTTGGGTGAGGAGCCTGGCCTGCCAGCTCAGAGACCCTGGGGGAAGGAGGAGGGAGACCAGCAGTGTGAGCACCCACTCTTCGTTCCCCAGGGTAACTAGACTAGACTAGAAAGAGGTCAGACTCCTCCTCCGCCTCACAACATTCGCCAGGGGCTTATTTCCAAGCTCTTCTTTGCAACCAGGAAGACCAGAAGCCTACATTTTCAGCAAAAGCTGACATTCTTTCAACTTTCCAGGAAAAAAGTAAACCCAATCAAATACACAAGAGCTGTTAACAGTGGCCTCTTGCTCTTTATTTTGAAAGAAGCTTGAAATCCAGCTGTGCAGGTTGTCTTTCTTGCTCTACTTTGGGAAACATTTTGCAGCGAAAATGCTGGAGTAGAGCTACTGCTCTCATTCATTGCACTCACTAAGTGCAAGCCAATGGGAGGCTACAGCCAAGAGCTTTCCCTGCAACCAAGAACAGAGGCCCCGGTTTGCTCCACAGACATTTGCAACCACTGCAAAAAGCTGCCATGAGAAAGGCTCCCAGACCCAGCTCTTACCTGAGACACCAGGTGGGCAGTGCTGTTGTGCTGTGCCTGTTCTGTGACATGCCACTCAGGACATCGTGGGAGGACATAGGGCCATTCCTGCATCACCAGGGGCTGCATCAGAACCGATGTTCATGGGGATGGAGACAACTCTGGGCACGAGCACCTGAAAAGCAGCGTGAGAGTCCCTGGGTCAGCTTGCACCTCCTCATGGAGCTGATCCCCTTCCCAGCTGCCTAGTGTGCTGACTTCACAAAGGGTGAAGACTAAGAGGATGCGGGTTTTTTAGTATATTTGTACTAATGTTGCAATCTTTTTTCACCTACATGTCCAACTCTTTTTTGCATCTGATTATACAATTTGCTGTAATGATATCCTGTGTTAGTGAGCTCCACAGATTATGTTGTATTTTTAAAAAGCATTGTATTTCTTGAGCTAGAGGAGATGCCCAGGGTTCTGGGGAGAGAGGATCTCAATGTTGTGATGACTTATGTTTAAACATAACAGACATATCCCCATAACAGATAATATTTTTAAATACATTACTTTTTCCTTTTATGTTCAGAAGTAAAATTGCCTGGACCCTCAGTTCAGGCATCTCACACTATCAGCTACCTTTCTCATCTGAGGTCAGATGAGAAAATCAAGAGTGATGCTTGAATACTGCCTGGAATGGGCCAAGAGGCAGTGCTGAGGGACTCTGCTGCCTCCTGTCCAACCTGCTGCCTAACTTGGTGATTACTTTCTTATTTTTAGAATGAACTTGTCATCTGGCTCCAGCTGCCACACCTCATGTCCAAGTAGAGATGGGGCTGCTTTCAAGGTACAGATGAAGCAACGCTTCTGGAAGAAGGCCATTGACTCCTTCACACCCAGCTCACTTGGACCAGCTGAGAAACCTCCTGCTTTGTCCTGGCAGTGCAGAAGCAGGCAGCACGTCCTGCACAGCCAGCAATTATGCTGGACAGCCAGGCGAGGAGAAAGCCGCTAGGACCTGGTACATGCTGCCCATCTCTCATGCTTTCACACCCCTTACTGAGCTTTCACTGTCTCTCCTGCCTCCATTACACACATTAAGAGAACAGTTTATCCTGTTAGGATTTTTTTAAATCTTAGTAATTTCTATGGTCATAATTCTCTCCCTCTCCAACAGAACAGCCTGTGCTGAGGTCTCCAAAAGGCCGATAATCCAAAATCCTGTCCTCTACCCCTCCTGCACATTTGCACAAACAAACATCGCAGACTGTGCACTGCAGCACCCTCACCCTGCTCCTTTCCCCATGCAGACAGGAATTAAGTACACAATAGTCCTAAATGCCAGGGTCTTCAAAGCCCTCCAGCCTCATGGGGCAAACTCACATCATGGAACTCCAAAGGTACAGTGGATGACTTCTCTCTTTGACAGCAGGTAACACCGTGTCCTATTCCTCCAATGCTTGTGCTGTTTGGGGTCTGAGCTGTCCCTGATCCTCTAAATGACCTCTAGATGAAGCTCATCTCAACCAGTTCCTCAACCAGTTCTGCTTCAGCTCTACCACACAACTTACTGCTCCACTCAGTGGTCTCTGCACTCTTCCTATTAAACGACTTGTGGCAGCAGCAACATTGGCTGGCCAAAGAGGCAGCGCTCAGGTGCACAGGCTATGCCCCATCTCCTGCAGCATCTCTTCTCCATCCCAGCCAACAGTGAGATGACAATTTGCAGCTAGTGCACATGCTACACAGTGTATTTCTGCTGGTTTGCTGTATTTGTTAAAAATCCGCCTGACACAAACCCAGATTCAAACTCTCCCAAACATCAAGGGAATTCACACTGCAGCTGACCTGCATCACCAAAGTAACCCCTAGAACCTGCTGCAGAAGCTAGAGTCCAATGTCAGATGTTGAATTTCCAGGCTCTCTACCACATATAACAGCAGCAAATAGAGCATATAGGTCAAGAGGTCTCTTGATCATAAGGCTTATACTTTGAATTGCTAATTTCCTTAAAAACATTCTTTCCAGGATGAAACTTTCCACTTCAGATCTTGGCCTATAAGGAAAAAATATGGCAACATTTTGAGACAAGGCAGCTCAGCCTTTATCCCACAAGGGGAATGGAAATACGAACACATTCCCTGCTGTTGGAAATGTTAATGATTTTGTTGTTGTTGTTTAACTTACTGTACAAGAGAAGTAATAACATTTTAGCTCAGCATTCTCAGTGTCCTTTAAGGAGAAAGGTGGGAGGCTTGTGGATATTTCAAAGTTCAGCTTGCATGTAGATGCTAACAAAGGGAGCCTTCCCAAGATGGCAAACAGCAGGACTCTCTTGACAGTCTGGCACATGTGGTTCCAGGAAAAATTGTTTTCTGTACATGTAAGTAAACAGCTTAAGCCTGAGATCGAGGGCCAGCAGACCTACTTCCCAAGATCCCACTAGGTCAAGATTTGGTGAGAGAGAAGGAAGAGAAGTCTTTATCCCACTGTGACCAAGTGTATGTACAAACAACACAACTCCCTCTTAGAGAACATGCCCTTAGTCTCTTTACAAACCAGGAATAGATAACCACGCAGCAGTCTCCTGGTTCTCAATTGCTCCTGTGTACAAGGAAAGGGGAAAAGGACCATCAACAATTTTCCACATGAGTGGGCACTTATAACCCTGTCATCCAAGGGCTAAAAACCCCAATACCAAAGCTGCAGATGGGCTTTGCACTGCACTTCCACCTAAGTACCAGGTCCCCTTCATTAATTAGAGTGAAGGGTCCTTCAATTAAGCAGCCATTCTTAAGAAGTAACGTAAAATCTTTTCTGTATCTGGTAGTGAGCAAGTGGCACAGAAGATGCCTTATTCACTGAGGGTAGGTGAAGTGGGGCAGTCTTGCATCTAATGAGCTGCACTCTTAAATGGCCACTTAGACTTTGAGCTCATAACCACAATGTTATTTTAATTCAGTGAATAAATAGGTGCCACAGGTCCTAATAAAGAAGTAGCATCTCTTCCACTGGCTCACTTGCTCTCCACTTTCCCAAGCAAAAGAATATACATATGCATAGAAAATCTCAAGCTGAAAAATTTCACCAGTTGGTCTTGCACCTGGAGACTGAGACAATGATGTCACCGGCTAACCAGATGAGTGTGAGTGCATGCCCACAACATGGCCATGCAGAACTGACTGCTCCTCTCTCTTCTTAAAAAAAATAATTTATGAGAATTTATTTATGAATATTGAAACCTACATTTCTTTCACACACTGTCTCAGACTCCCATTTGGGTTTTAAGCTGCTCTCTCCAAAACTCACTTTGCCTAGGTTCTTCCCATCTTGTCTCCTCCTCCTTCGATTAGACAAGTACTACAAATAATTAGCCGAGCACCTTGAGGACCTAGCTGTAAACACACAACCCCACTGTTCTGGATACACAGAAGTTGCTGTCTGATAGACCTGACAGATGAAAGGAGTGAGGGAAGCAACAAACATCCTCCAGCCTCCTAAAAGGAACAACAACTTGCCTAATGACCGAAAGAAGGTTGCACCAACCATAACAATTGAACCAAATTTTTCAGAGACTCGTTCGTGTCCTGTAGCCCTGAAACCAGCCTATTTAAACCTACTAAAAATCCCAAGTCTTGTCTTTATCTTTCTACTCTAAGAACCTGAGCTTTCCTTTCCCTGCTGTTAGAGGCAGGAAATGAGTCTTGCTGCATTGAGAAAAACACATCACCCGTTTGCCGTACTATATAACTGATCAGCAACAGAAGGAATAGCACACCCACCACACAGCAAAAGCCAAGGTAGTGCATGCTAACTTTCATCTTCCTTGATGCTTTGGTTTTCATTCTTGTGTCAAAACTAATATCATTTCTCTGTACTGAATATTCTGCCTTACCTGCAACAAGCCTGTCTTTATAATAAACTCCCAGTCAAAGCACAGGGTTCTCTGGCCTTCTGAGACCATGCATTTTCTTTCCTTTGTTAAGATCTATCAGAGCGACCTTATTCTTATCATAGGATCATAGAATGGCCTGGGTTGAAAAGGACCTTAAAGATCAGCTAGTTTCAACCCCCCTACTGTGGGCAGGGTTGCCAACCACTAGAGCAGCCTGCCCAGGGCCCCATCCAGCCTGGCCTTGAACCCCTCCAGGGATGGGGCA
>NW_010101022.1:0-10112 GCF_000699245.1 Pterocles gutturalis
TAGGCAACCAAATGCTATTGGGAATTCTAAGCCTACAAAATCCAGCGCTATATAGAGAGAGCTGCACTCCACCCTCACAAGATCAAACATTTCAGCATCTTTAGTACACACATATTTTAGCTATATTTTTAACATCCAATATTTAGTATTACAAAATTACCTTACTCTGTAATGCTTGTTGACAAAAATGCAACACTCATGTGAGGTTATCAAACTTTCACATACAAAACTTAGAAGGTTTCTCATTCACATTTGTCTTGGAATAATTTTAAATCAGCCTGTCTCTATCCAAATGGCTTTGCACAATGAAGTGCGTATTTGAAAGACAAACGGCAGCCCTGTGTTAATGAAACACAACAGCAGTAAATGTTCAGCTAGCTGGAAGCACTGCAAGTCACAAGCACACCTTCCAGCAGTGATCCCCCCCACACCATGACTCCCCAAGGGCTCACAGAAACCTGAAAGAGCTCTCTCCTAAGAGCTGCTTTTACAATCACAGCACAAAAGCACAGGTGAAAGGCAATTTTTCCCGCAGGTGCATCTCTCAAGAAAAAATAATTCCTCCTTCATCTTGGGAACACAGAGCACACTTTTAGATAACCTAAAATAGCAATTATTCGGGGCTATTTAAGAAATAAAAATATATTGCTCCTACCTAACATCTAGCTGCTACGATTAGAAGCCAAACAACATTTTCAGTACAACAAACTTTCAAGGCAAAATTGGAATGTTTCAACTTGACAAATATAAAAAAACATAGATGAAAAAAATGCCCACCTACGTTCTAAATTACGTTTTAGATAACCCAGTTTGACACTTCAACATACAGAATTTAGCTTGTGCCGCATCCCTCACAACAAGGAAGACAGGCTGCGCAGGATATAAAGGATGAGGTTATCTGCTCCGCCACTACAGGCAGGACCTGGCTCCTGCTTACATCCTTAAGTATGGCCTAAATTAAATTGTCCTACAAGAACTTGGTTATTGGTACAAAAGGCAAAATCGACTCTTATCTCTCAATAGAAATATTTACACAAGAACTGGGGTCAGCTCTTCAGACCAGGCCACTTTGCTTTATGCGGAGCAGCAGAGAGCAGAGTCCCCAGGTGAGCTCCACAGTGCCTGGCGGGCTTCAGGGTCCCCTCATGGGGCTGACCTGGGCAGCAGTGACAGAGGCATCCAGGCAAAAGCAACCTGTGATGCCCAAGGTTCACCTTATGGATGCAAGAATAAAGATGTTGCAACTCAGATGCTATCTGGGTGAGGACCATACAAAAAAGACAAGAGGAAAGATGCCAATGTGATGGCACAACTGCACGCGCAACCAGTGGATTCACAGCAAGATTCTTCACTGAATCATGAAATGCAATATTCCTCAAGTCTCTAATGATAACATTTTCAATGCTTATTTAAAAAGTAAATACACAGATAAACAAACAAACAAAAAAGCAGCAAGGCGGATTTAATTGACATATAACAGACGAGACACTTTGTTCAGCTAACAAATTTCCAAGGTAATATCCTCAACTTAGAAAACCGCACACTGTTCAATAAAACCAAAAAATGTATTTTTAATGAGAAAAAATGTGTAGTCAATAGCCTCATCTTAAAAGAGTCTTTTCTGGGGTGGAGCAGGAAACAGAAAAGAAACCCTGTCATCTCCGGCATTTGTCACAGAATCATTTTAAACATAATTAACGGTTTTCTTGCAGGCAGAGATTCCTGCAGTTACACAGTCCACAGACTAACATAACCTGCTCCAGCCTCTGAGAATAACAGAATTCCTGTGGAAAACACAAAAAGAATTCTGTAACTACAGCATTATCAGCATAAAGAGAAGTTCATGTATAGGGTAACTATATTTCAGATATTTCTTTCTTATCATAAACTCATGGGCACTGGAACTCTACAAAGCAGCATGAGAAGCAGCAAGAGAGCTGCACACTCCTGGGGAATTCAGAGAAATTATTTTCTAAAACTTTCTCTTCCTCTTTAGATATGACATAATATTCTCAGAGACTACCCAATAATCTATGCAACTGGGAAAAGGATGAATAAATAAAATAACTCTCTTCAAGAGATAAAAATCTTTCTAGACTACATTTCTCAGAAAAAATCAGGGTTTTTTGAAGAGTTGTTAAGATAAAAATTAATTCCTGGATTTAGCCCAATCCCCATCGGGAACAGGAACAGTACAGCAGAATTACTGCTAGTTAAAGCAACAGACCAAATGTTAAACCAATCCCAAACACAGGGTCAGCTCCCGGCTTAATCACCTGATTAAGGAATACGCATGTGAACACAGAGATGCCATCAGCTCACCTCATTCAACATCCATTGATCAGTTCATAAATCTCCCAGCTTCTCCTTAGAAAAAAAGGCCATAGTCAAAGACTCCTAGTGCAAAAGATAAGTATCTAGATAACTTAAATGTCAGTCATCAACTCTTTCACTTAATTTTCCAGTCTACTCCCATGGAAGCCAAGGGGAGTTTGCTGTTGCCAAGCTTGAAGTCACTTTGGAGCTGTCAGCCCATACTCTTGCTCTCAGCTCCCTGTGCAGGTTATGCAGAAGAAAAGCACATCACTGAGGTTGGCTCAATATTGGCAAAAAGCCTTCACAGGTGGAAAAGTTTATCAGGAGAACATCACCACAAAGATGTTGGCATTACCTGAATCTTTTGGATCAAGTTTGATTTTCCCCATTTTTCCATTATTCAAATAATAGTTTGTGTAAATCTTAAGCCATTATAATCTAACATGAGTAATAATTTGTACACCTATCCTAATTAAAATTACATGTCATCTGATTTCTGTCCATACTAAATCATCCAGCGCATCTTCCCTTCTCCCTGTTATTATCCAACCGAGGGATGAAATTTTGCACCTCAGTCTGGTCCAGAGGTTAAGTTGGTCAGATGACTTTGGAGATAAGGGGACAGTCGAGGATGGCTGAATCAGCAGTCAAAAACTCTCCCACTCTCATCACTTAACTGAAGATCTAAGGTCACAGAACTTCAAACTTTCCTCATCAAGCAAGGAAAAAGGTCGGGTTTTTTTCTGCTTCCACTTAGGACATGGGTCTTTCCTACCATGGAAAAGAAAAATCTAACAACACAATACTGATGATGAAGAGTATATGATTGTACGCACAAAGTCAACAACATCTAAAAAAACCACCCTGAGGCAAATGGTTAGCAGGTTAGCAAATGTGATGCCCATCTGCAAGAAGGGCCAGAAGGAAGATCTGCAGAACTACAAGCCTGTCAGCCTGATCTTGGTGCCAGGGAAGGTTATAGGGCAGATCATCTTGAGTGCTATCACACGGCACGTACAGGACAACCAGGTCATCAGGCCCAGTCAGCATGGGTTTGTGAAAGGCAGGTGCTGCTGAGTGACCTGACCTCCTTCTATGACAAGGTGACAGCTTAGTGGATGAGGGAAAGGCTGTGGATGTTGTTTCCCTGGACTTCAGTAAAGCCTTTGACATTGTTTCCCACAGCCATCTCCCAGAGACACTGGCTGTCCACGGCTTGGACAGGAGTACTCTTCGCTGGGTACAAAACTGGCTGGATGGCCCGGCCCAAAGAGTTGTGGTGAATGGAGTTAAATCCACTATTACCCCCATTACCAGTCTGACTGGGAACTCAGCTCTCCAAGAGCCTTTACCTGCTTTTTCACCACCAAAACCCTATTCAGTGTCTCTTGGCAAATACAGTTTTTGCTCAAGTTTTGGAAACCCTCACCCAAAACAAAACCAGGACTTCACTTTGGCAGAGTGAGCTGATACAGTGGTAGTGAGTAAGGGGCGGGATGTGAAGTGTCAGGAGCAAATCTCAGGTGGATATTTGTGCCTGGAAAGGTTGGACAGCCAAGGTGGAAGAGGACCATTCCAGGGAACTCTCACAACTGCAGTCAGAGTCCAACTCAGAGCATTCACATTTCAGTCCCAAATCAACTATCCCTGAACTACTGAGTTCAAAGCACTCCAAGTTCATTCTCACAAGTAACTACCATGATTTGAAGTGAATAATTTGATCACTGGAGATGTTCTGAAGTTAAGGAGCTACCTGACATCATTACTTTTACTACTGTGTTGGGAACACAGTGCCTGAAGCTAACAATTTTTCTCCACAGCAGTCAGACTTTAGGGCAGGGAGGCTCATTACTGATGTGCACTTCCGTCATTCTGGACTATTTCCAATTTTCAGCTCCTGCTTAGATCCCTTTGTTCACCCAGAATTATTGACAACTGGAGGATAATTAGTCCATCATTGCTTGGAAAAACTAGAAGGCTTTCTATATTTCTTTCCGATCACTTAAGCTGGCATGCAGTTGTACCCTTCACCACAATTTTATACTTTACTCTTATTAAGGCCTTTCATCTCCTGTTTTTTAACATTAAGATACTGAGCGATTCCTTGGCTTCATTCTAAAATAAAAGTTACATCACATTTGAGCTGATGCCTTCCAGCCAACCTCTGCCAAATACAATTTGCTTAAAAACCTAAACCTATCTAGCTGGGGCTGGATAAGAAACTAGCGGCAAAAGATGCTTTATAAATAAACCTGTACTCTTGCACTTGGAAAAAAAAATAAAAATTTAAAAAAGACTTTCACAGAGTAACCAGAGAAAATCTGACTCCACATAACCAGAGGAGACATTCAACTGTTTCTATACACTCACCCAAAAGGTTCTGCTAATTAGAACCAAATGACTCCTTACAAATGGAGCAGCAGCTTAGCTGAGTTTGAGTAGGCAGCATGTGACTCTCTGCTTTCAGTTTCTGAAAATGTGACAGACATAACAGACAGACGTTGAGTAAGAAGCCACTGCCTCCACAACGCGCTGAGGGCCAAACTTCCATTTCCTTGCAATGGCACCGTGATTCTCAAACAGTACAAATGGGGTGGAGGATAACTTTTAGACACGTTAGAATTATTCTGATGGCCACCAACTGCAGCCTTCTGATGAAGGAAACCCTCCACTGGGCTTCTTCCAAAAGTTACATTTAGACCAATCTAAAGAACAACTGCAGATTTTAAACTTGGTGCTACAAATCTATCTTAACACTGTCAGAAAGCACAATGTGTTCAGAAGTCTTTCAGAATATTTACTGTAGGCACAAGGTGTTCTTTTTCATGCCATGAATTATCAAGAAAAATCAGATCTCCCTTCCTCACACATGCTAGTCATACCTCTGAAACTATGTCCGGTCCACCTAAAAGCATAACTGGTTAAAATACCACAAGGATGGCAGCCAAATGAACTAGTACAGATAGACTTAAACGAGGGGCAATAATAACATCAGCTACTTATTAGGTTTACATTCTCATAAAAATGCTTTATGTTCCTGTAGAAATATCATTAACTTCTTAGACATCAAGCAAACTGTTTCAGACCAAAACTGTTCTCAAGTAATTAGACCCCGCTGGTGACCACCCCTAGCATAAATTTCAGGTATTCAGTGCCTCTCAATATTTGACCTTTAACAAAGATGAGTTCTCAGTGTGCCCTGAAAGCCATATTGGAAAATATATTAACAGTGACACAAATAGGAAAAAAATTCCACATTCTCCAAGGTTTCAAAAAGAAAAAGGGAAGAAAGTCAGTTGTAAGAGAAAGCAAACTGAAAAAATCCTTGAAAATTTGGATGGAGAAAAATGAAACTGCCTTTCATAAATAAAGTAATTCTTTATGGAATTTCCAGAGTCACTTAATTTTCTATTAATCCTTTTCAGCACCATAACAACTGGTTGTTTAAAACAAACAAACAAACAAACCCACCCAAAAACCACCGTTCAATTGCCCATGTTAATTTATAAAGCTCCCGGTGATCATCACTAGTTCTGATCCTTACTAAACACTCAGCGTGTAGATGTAGAGTGCTTTTGTCTTGTCTGCTACCAAGTAAAAAGCATAGTTATTTGTTATCATTAGAGGGCTGGCAGAGATGCTTTGAGAGGCTCTCATCTGTTGATGGAAGCCAATTTGTTGGAAAGAAGAGAAAACTGGGCTCTTGAAGTCCATCGAGAAAGTTAAGTAGGCATCTATCTCACTACCTGGTGTATTTACAAAATGAGTTCATTAATCTATCATGTATAATTAGTCTTTTGTGTGACTACAGAAAAGAAACAGGATGGTAAGGGCAGGGATTTATGCCAGAAGCTTGATAATAAGCTAGCAGATGCTTTGCCTTCACAGGAATCTCCGGAAAGCTCATGATACCAGCTCTCCCACCAGAGAAGGGAGGAAAAAGCCTGGAGGTGACCCTCAGGAGTAACTCCCATGCTAAATCCAGTTAAAAGCAGGCCGAACTACATGCATATTTTGGGATGGTGGTGGATGAATATGCATGAACGTATGGGCTCTCTTTCCCATGAATGACATCTGAGTCCCAGGGAAAACCGAAGAGACAGGAGCCTGCAGACTGGAGCAGGTTTCCAGTAGTAAGGACGTGGTGTTGCTGGCCCCTGGCTGTTTCTTGAGCCTGTGACGTGAAGATGCGTGAGCACCAGGGGGTTACGCAGTCACACCAGCCAACTCAGAGCATATGCAGGGCAACACCAGTGGAAAGACGGCAGACAGCCCCTTCCCCTCCATGAGGAAGGAACCAGCCTGCTGCTGAGCTGGGGACCAGCAATCAGGGAACCGCCACCCACCACAGCCTGGGGCATCACCCCTGCAGATCCACAGCACCACGGCAGTCTTCTCAAGGGCTACGGTAAATTGTCAACTTCTGAATTCAGAGATGAAAACAGAGACGAGTGCAAAGGACACCAAAGCTCAGTTTGGTCAACCTCTTGCCCCGTGTCAAGTTCATAAGCAATAACCCTGCTTCTGCACCAGCCCAGCACACAGTACACCTGCTCGTCAACAGGTTCTGCTGGATGCTGAGCTCAATACTGTCTCCTTCCCAAGACAAGCAAGTTTGCACGATGCAATTTTCTACCTGCCAGTCCTTCATTCTGGTCACAGCAAATAAAAAAGCAAAAAACATACCAACAACAAAGACCAAGCTATAATTGAAAAACTGACAACTTCCCAAATCAGATGTGACTGTGACCCAAATCAGGAAGGGAAGAAACAGTAATTTATCCTGGCACGCTAATTAATTATCACACAGATTGCTTATTGATTTTCTTGAGTTCACTCTGATACCTTATGAAGTACACTCATTTCATGCAAACTTCTCATACAATGGCAGGCGCTGGCAGATCAAAAGGAGATGGAAAAGCACAGGCAGGTCAGGTCTACATTTCTGCAGAGGGCCAGGGGCAAATCCATCCATCCACAGCACTGAATCTCAGCACCAAGAGACTCATCTCTAGTCCCACTCATAAAGGCTCAATTTTTCAGTAATGATCTCTCAGTAAAGCAAACCAGTCCCTGCTGATAAAAGTAGTCAAATTGCCAAGGTCATCTCCGAGTCACTTCGGTTTCTTGAAGGCATCCTGCATTGGACAATAGGCTGAGTTCCCAGAGAAGTTATCTAACAGGACATTTTCTAATTATAGAATTAATTATTGCCACAAAATAAACAGCAGAGTCATGTCAGGCTGGAGGTAATGATTTGTACAATTAGCTCTTTCACATCAAATGAACATTTGCAGCTGTTCTTGAACTGGGAATTCGTAACATTAGGAGGTCCAACTGTCATCATCCCTGGAATATCCTGTCACTACAACAACCAAGTGAAAACCGTTTACATCTTATCTCTAAAATAGTATGAACACATGCCATTTAACTTGTTGATTTTCGTGGCATGCTCTGGGTACTAAGGAAGCATCCTCACTGCACAGGTTTTAGTCTTTTTCATTGTGTTCTGATTGGGTACCAAACTGGGTTCCAATGCATGATCACAGAGAAACTGCCTGTTCTCAAGATGTGCCTACAGCAGATGTGTCGCTGTCATCAAGGAGAATTCTTGTGGACAGCATCTTGATTGCTTGTGCACAGGGAAATGGCTACGGTCTCATTTCCAGCCCTTTGCACAGCCACTACAATCATCATCATTACGGTGATAAAAGCAGCCTGTGAAGATGGTTATGCCTAGTGAAAGACCTGTCAAAGAGGAAGAGTGAACAACCTCAGAAAGGGGTTAACGTATGAAAGGGACTAATTTTGTGATGTAGAACCAAACACGACTGTGCCAGCAAAAGCACTTACAAAGTCACATAGCTTTAAGTATGCAACTGCTTGCTGGATTCAGCTACAATTCAAAAAACATTAACAGAACCTAAAATCAGGATTAGCCCTGGTCTGTCATCATCCCTTCAAAACTGCCAGCACTCCACGCCATGCCGTATTTCCCTCCAGATGCTCTGGATTCTTCTTAGGGACAGGAGAGCCAGTGTCTGGCAGAGCCTGTCAGGTCTGTCCAAAGTCAGAGGCTGGGGGATCCTGTGATGGGCTGTATTCTGGGTAGCTCACAGGAAGGGCTCCAATAGTGTCAAAAGAAGGCTGTTTCCAGTTTAACAAGGGAAAATTTTTAACATTAGACAAGAGGTAACCAGTTTTCTTAACAGGTTGGCGGGACTCCAGCACTACTCCGAATTTGCAATCTCCTTGCAGCCAGCTCTATGTCATCTTGGCTTATCTTCCCCTCCCAGCTGTATGTCACCATGAGGATCATCCACAGCCTCTGCACGGAGCACGAACCCTGTGCTCAGAGCCAGCAAGACCAGGGAGGTCCAGAGCTGGCTAATGGCGAGTGCGTGCGATGCCAGCGCTGCCGTGCAATCCCCAGCTAAAGGGGATTCCTGCCTTGGGAGTGTGTCAGACTCCACCAAAGTCCTTTCTTGTCCAGCAGCTCTGTAAATCTTGTAAAACCAGGCTTTCTTGTGGGATGACTAATAGCTGCTTCAGCAAGTGCAGAACCACAGCGCAGAGCTGCTGCATTCCGGTGTCCCTATGGAAAGCAGATCCCTCGCAGCCCTGTGTGCCTGGAGCAAGAAGCCAGGGTCAAGACCTTAATGTCACACGCTCCTGCACGGGACAACGCCAAAAGGTGCCAAGGTAACCTCTGAAATAAATGAGGCTAATAATGACAAAAAATACGGAATATAGTCCAAACCCACTTATTTCTGCTCCAATTTGACCTGCAAGTGTTTCTTTCCAGAATGGGTTGCGAAGTCTGGAAAAAATTGGAGAATTTGACCAATTTACAAACATGTTGAGGCCTTTGAGCTACAATAAAATGGTGGATACACGTGAAAGGCAACGGTCTTACTCTGTACAAATGAATCAGTACAGACATATGCAAATTCTTCTAGCCATTTTTGCAACAACTTGCCTCAAAGTTACCTTGACAACCTTATTGTTTCTAATGTTACATAGCTGCCTGCTATAGAAAGGATGCCTCATCTTTGAATTGCTCACTTAAACAGACTGGCTTGTTGTGGCAATATTGCTATTTAAGGCTTACAGAAGATGCACCACTGTACCAAGGACACCAGCAGTTATTTACAGCTCTGCCTCTGACACTGACACAACGGCGTTTGTAATGAGCGCAATCAAAAATAGGTTTCTTGTGTCAAAAAAAACCCCACATTAGGCAAAGAAACAAATTGTTCTGGGACCAGTACATCTAACAAATTCTGCTTTTTCTTGGATTTATTTCTTGTGGCTGGACTCCTTTGTGTTCCAGAAGGAGCACGCCTGAATCAAAACTTTCCATGTGGTTGGTGCGTCCATAACCTCTCTCTCCTTCTGATTCCCAGAAGTCCAAGAAACAAGCTTCTCCTTCAGCCTCCTCCCTACCAGCCATTCCTACCTGTACCTGATACTCATTTTCATAAAACTGTAATCACCTGTAACACCTCCCTTGTCAAACTGGGGCAAATGGTTGGTAAATTCCTGGGAATAGGGGAAGACAGAGCAGTGAGCGTGTGTGCAGACACACACAAGGTGATCACGTTATCCACATGTCCTTAAGCAAGCAGGCTAAAAACAATGAGACAAACCAAACCAAAAATATATGAGCTCATACTTTGTAGCTCAGGCGCTCTGTGCAGCAGCAGGGGCAGAAAACCAAGTTAAACCCCATACAAAGTCAGGATATCTCACATGAAACACTCCTGTAGAGAGCACAAGTCTTTCAACCCCAAAGC
>NW_010101022.1:10151-16064 GCF_000699245.1 Pterocles gutturalis
TCTGGGCCCAAACCACTCAGACCACAGAGAAGTCACTCATGCACTGGAAACCACATGATGGACCAGTGCAAATACTGGAGGAGATGCCCAAGGAGCTTGCAGCGCCGTGCTCGGCTCCCACGGAGAACCTGCAACAGCTCTACTGCATCCCTGCTACAAGCCTGGGAACAGCACGTTACCTCAAATCCCTCCTCTATGGATGGGATTTGGGAATGGATCCTCTAGGCCAGAAGAATTAAATTAGATACCCTAAGTTAGCTTATAAATCAGCCATCAAGATGGGAGTAACTCAGGAGTCCTGTCTCCTTCTTCCTTTAAATTATTTTGGACACGATGCCCTGGGATGCAAAGATGCAGGTTTCACAAATTAACTTATAAATCAACCATCAAGATAGGAGTAACTCAGGAGTCCTGTCTCCTCCTTCCTTTAAATTGTTTTGGACACAATGCCCTGGGATGCAAAGATGCAGGTTTCAGGGAAGCACGTACTTGGAGAGAGCGGCTCGGTGCATTTAATGATGGGTATCTGGATGAAACCAGTAGGTTGGTCTACTTGTGAAAAGTTATGAAGATTAGAGTATGCTTTCCCTGTTCTGGAGGAAAACATAAGTAATCTACTTAAATGAAAATCAATTTTAGATGTTCCTTTACTCCACTTTATGGTCTGTGAAGTTCCTTTCTTTTCATGCTGTTCCATGAATGGTATGTAATTCCTACACTGGCGATAGATTTTCTTTAGAAAAGGACTGAAGGTCTTAACTTTTTAATACAAATTATTCCTCAGGAATCCTTAACTGCTATTCAAGCAGTTTAATTCAAAGAGTTCTATCTCTCATTCAGAAAACTTTAACTGACACTAATCAGACCCCGCTATTTTTATTATTAATGTACAACAATGCTAATCTGGCATGACTAGAGTCTTTAGCCAGAGTATTAAGGGCTTCTTCTCCCTAAAGTGGTATTTAATAATAAAAAAATTCACATTTTTGCATAATCTGCTTACGTGCGCTGCAACTGCTGAAGATTAGCTTCAGCATTTTATTCTCTTTTCTGAATTTCAGCACAGACATGCACCTCCTAAAAATGAAATGGTGCACGTTTGTGAGCTGATGGAAATCTTTTGGGGTGTGCTCGTCACAGATGCATTACATGATAACATGCAGTCCCTGTGATAATCCACACACAAGCCTCAGCACACGATCATAAAACAGCCGACAATTTTCATGTCACTTTACATTTTGAAAGATCCAGCAAGGCCTGCATGTGGCAGGTATGAGTCTTTAAAACCAGACTGGCTTCACATCACCTTACGCAGGTTGGGCTGTGCAAGCACAGGACCTGGCCTCAGCCCATAACGGTTTAAGCAGAGAAGGCAGCCAGTCCGGAAGGTAGATGCCTGCACAGAAGGCCGATACATCAATACATTGGATTAACCCAGGTACTTATTTTATCAGTGACCCAAGAGCAAGAAGCAGGAAACTTTAAGCAGACACTCAATACAAACTGCAGCCCAAGCATATTCAAGAGCCTGCCGGGGCTCAGCCACAAAAACGCTGAATGAGGTCGTGGAACACCTTTATTCATCTTAATTGAGTGTTGTTGCTGAAGTATAAGCAGACTCCTACAGTATCACCCACTCTAATCAGAAATGGGGCACAGAAATCCAACTCCCTGTGCTGTTTGATTTCGACTAGTCAAAGGTAAGAAGCAGGCAACAGAACTCTTGTGATGTCTACAGGAATTATGCTTTTTGTACATAAGTTGTTCTCTCTCTTACAAGATATACCGATTCTTTTTATTTTTTTTTTTTTCTGATCCCAGCTTTTCAAAGTTCAGAGCCGCTCACATCCAAGGGCAGTGAGCAATGCCGTCACCCGTCCCCCTCCAAGCCACGGCGAGGCACAGAGCGCATCCTCTCTGCAGCTCTTGGGAACCAGCTCGTTTGAAAGACAGACAAATGCATCACAGCCCTGAACGAGAGCTTGGTCTCTGACATACAGCCTGACCTCAAATGAACTACATCAAGACCTGTACTAAGAAACTTTCTAGAAAGCTCCTGGAAGCAGCATTTTTTCAATTCTCTTTCCAGATCCTCAATTCAGACAACTGCATCCCCTTGCAGGGCAAGAGCATCCTCCTTCCCACGCTCCTTCCCACGCTCGCTGTGGGTGACACAGCACAGCTGACGTGGGGGATTCAGCAAGAGCTGGGGGGGGAACTTTCCTCGTCGTGGCATTCCAAAAGAAGTCATCCTTTTGCAAAATCATAACTTGCTCCAGGAAAAAGCAAAACAAAATGTGATAACAGCTTTCCTGCAACACCAGAGGCAGAGCAGGGGCTGGGCTCCCACAGAGCCATGCAAAGCAGCTGCAGCAAATCGGGGAGCTACCAGTTCCCAGAGATCCCAGTCCCCAATCTCAGCAATCAACTCATGCAGCACACTAAGCAGCTTGCAAATTCTCTTCCACTTTGCCTGAAACCAATTTTTGCCTAGAAATCTTTCTGCCTTGGGCTTTAAGGGCGCTTTTTTATCCCCCAATTAATTTCAAACTTTTCAGCTTTTTGTCCAGCTTTGAAATGTGTTTCATTAATGCAAAGCACCTCAGAGAAAAGAGCTGCTGAGCTAAAACCAAACAAGATTTCAGGTCACTGCATTAACACTGATAAATTTAAAACAATAACTGTGCATCAGGTACAGGACAGGATATTTTGCTATGCCACTAATACAGCATAATACCGTGTCATTACCACAAAATCTAATTCAAGCTTACAGAAAAAAAAAAAATTTCATCCAAAGAGGCAAGACATTTCTGTGTCTATGTCACACAGGAACACTGGCTCACGTTGCCAGGTGCCAGGCAGCCGGCTGCAGCCAGGAGCTGCCGTCCCCAGCCAGCCCACTGGTGGCAACTTCATCTGAAGTTGTGCTTTCCCTTCTGCACGCAGGTCACTCTGGATATCTTTTAAAACAGTGGGGTGAAAGGCCAGTCGTGGCCACAAGCAGTTTTCTGAGTATAATTCAGCTCTGGCTAATCCTACCCTAGGATGGAGGAAGGGTTTTGCTACTCCCAGCTGTCACCCCTGCTCTGCCATAGCCCCCGTGTGACACTTGCTGAACCTCCACAAACTACAGTCCGCTGCAGTATGAAAAAAAATGGATGCTGCCCTACATTAACAAGTCAGGCTGTAAAGTGACATGCCAGGATCTGTCAATGGTAACCACATTCTGACTTTGCACCTTATAAAGTTAAGGTGAACAGCAGTCTAAGCCCTGACCAGGCTCCGAAGCCTGAGCTCCTCTGGTGCAGCCCTTCCCGCAGAGCATTAGCATCCTGTGTAAATGGAGCATGGCATTTCATCTCCCATCAACAAGCAGGGCTGAGGGAGAAAACACTGGCTTTAAGAGAAGAAAGCTTCCCATGCTAATAAGATAGAGCATTTGAAACACTGATACTTTTTAAATCATATTCTTTCAGTACTAATTTTGGCTAATATGGTGTGACAGTCTCTAATATGATCAGTCTTTCATACCCTACTGGTGACAACTAACACTAATTTAATACGATTCTTATGTGACAGGATGGGTAGAAAATTGTTGATGTGGTAAACCAGCAAAGATACAAGCCTTCAAGTAGACTTTTCAAGGACCAGATTCAGGTCTACCAGCAATTTTCAAATAATCAGATAATATCTCCTCAAAGAAATGAATACTTACCCTGAAGACACCTCTAGTTTTGGTTGTTTGGGTGTTTTTTTTCCTCATGCCAGATAGATACATCAAGATCCTTTAATAACCTTAATTATATAGGCACTTAGAGGTGCCTTTATAAGGCAGCTTTATTCATTTGAAATTATCTCAATAATTCTTCCCAGTTCTTTTCAACCACCAGCAATGGATATATTGCAGTAACTGCAAGCACCATATACAGACAATGAGCTGCCTTTCCCCACTTGGTATTTCACTGCTTGCATATTCATGCTGTTCCTCTTAACCAGAGCTCTACATCTTGGGATCACGTTTAACGGGTTCTCCAACGTGAGCTCTACACCCTGTTCAGAGCCGCTGCTCTCCAGACACAGCTTTCCATCTGTTTAAGCCCAAGCTACATTCTTACTCCTAGATGCACTGCCTGATCTCCAAACTAGATTAAAAGAAATTAATCCAGTTTACCATATTGACTGACCTCACATCAATCATATTTACCAGACTGCCAACATCTAATCCTTCCACAAACTTAATTAGAAGAATTTTTTCTTTTACTTTGACTGCAAAACTGAAGCGTGGTCAGACAAGCACAGATCCCTGCAGAATTTCCCAGTTGATTGTTACTCCTCATTAGCTTTTGGTCCATTTGGAGAAAAGCAAAGCATTAGTACTTTTTTCATCTCTAAATCATTTTCACATAGCTTGTGATCTGAAACACAGTCCTCCATTAATCTAAAGAACATATTTGAAAGAACTTTTAATTTGAACTTTGCAAATTAACCACAGCAAAGAATCCTTCATGCAGGACACCACATTGACAAAGATGTCACGTTACATTTAATTTAGTGAATACACTGAAGCAAGATTTCAGTATTTCAGTGTGGTTTCATCAGAGCAGGATCACTTGTGAAGGTATTGATGTAACATGATTAATCCTGGGAGCAAACAGAGCATCAGATTAATAAGCACAAGTATGCAACACTTCATATTTCTAACACTATAAAAAAATATCTGGCATTGATATCTTATGTAGATGAAAAGCATGACTGTAATAGCAATAGCCTTCCTATTCCTTTTTTCTGTTGTTTTACACCATAGCAAAGAAACAGAAAAAACTCCACCTAATACTGGTTATTCTCATAACTTGTTCACAACCTGGAAAGACAGCAAATACTCATTAGCAATGGGACTAATGTTACTAAAGTAGCAGGATTCCCCATTTCTGCAGATTACAGAATGTTATTTGATTATTTTTTTCCTGAATACAGCCCTTGCTACATGAACAGAATCATTGTTTGGAAATCAACTGGACAAAACTTCTATTGACCATAATGAGCTTTGGCTCAAATCCTGTGTTGATCTGCTTTAGCCCACAATATAACTGAGAAACACAAAGAACTCTTATATCTGTAATACATGTGATATTCAAGTCAGATTCGAAGCCACAAATTCAACTCCTAAAGCCAACTTACGCCTCAGTGCTGCAGAGAGGAGATCTGCTCATCGGTATAAACACTGAGGACCTCCTTTTGAAAAGATACTACTGATTTCTGCCATACACGAAAATGAGCAATGCTTTGATAATATATTTATTAGGAAATCTGCAAATGACAGCCACATTTGCATTGCTCTTCAGGGAACATCATACATCTACTGCGTTTACTTATGAAGATAAAAACAAGCAATGCTTTGATAACACATTTATTAGAAAATCTGCAAATGACAGCCACACTTACATTGCTCTTCAGGGAACATCATCATACATCTACTGCGTTTACTTATGAAATACATAAATCTCTGCGTTACAGCAGAGAAGGGTCTTTCCTCTTGCTTACGAGACCCCCCCAGTGCAGACAGCATGACCAGGACTCCATTTTTAAATATCTGCAGTAATTAGCCAAATATACTGTCCACATGGTCCTCTGTCTTTATATATGTAGGTGGTTTCCATTCTAAAAACTGACAGCCCATCACCCACCATCGTTGGTCTTATACTGAAACTTACCTCTACACATCAATGCCTTCATCTGAATTGATTTAATTCTACCTTGTACTTTCCCCCCTGATGGACAGAGACTTCACATTTGTCCTGGCCTTGCAGGGCTGTGTACACCATTTAAAATATCTTTTGTGAATTTAACTGATTGTTAAACTGCTGCAGCCCAGAAAGCCAACAGCTGTCCTGGGCTGCATCAAAAGCAGTGTGA
>NW_010101023.1:0-14917 GCF_000699245.1 Pterocles gutturalis
TATATATATCTATATCTATTGAGTAGAATGGAACTGAGGTCCTGACATCCACAGTACATGCCTCTTGTCACTTTTTAACTTTGGACTAGCTCTAGTTTAGTTCCATGGACTGAAAGCCCACTTGTATCTGCAGTATACATTTGCACATCTTCCAGTTCAGCTTCTACATCATGAGCTCCAAGATTGCTCCACAGTAGGAGGCAAAGCACAACAGTGGTGAGAATCAGGGGATTAATTCAAAAGCCCACTCCAGATCCACACTGAACCAGCAATGCAGGCACAGCCCTAGGAGTGTAAGGACTCACCTGCTCCACGTGTTTCATCATGGTGATAGTAGAACAATGTTAGTGTGATGCTATGCTAAAGCTAACAGACCATCAGTTTTCTTGTGAGGTGTTAGAAGAGTCTTGGGAAACTGTGCTGGCACAGATATGCTGCTCCCAGGGTGGGCTTAACTGGGGATAGTTTAGGGATTCTGCACCGTACCCAGCTGTGTGCAGCTGCTGTACATCGTCCCCTGTTCTAAGGTGAGTAAATGTAATGGGTGCCCAAAGTAGAATCCCACACAATTTTTAATTTCAATAGAATTAAAAGTATACTAGTTTAAGGTAGAGTTTGAAAAAGTGTTTGCTTTCATCCAATATGGAAATTTATACTGAATTATTATGCAATTTAGTGGCTTAAGTAAAAGCACAGAAACAACAATTATTTATGCATGAATGTTTACATACATTTTTGGACATTTTAATTTCTCTTTGCATGTTAAATAATAAGAGAATGTGAAGAAATAGCAAAGGTTGCAACATTTTGTTTTGTTCTATTTACCCTCCATTTACAATATTGGTCTTTAAAATACTTCTGTTTAATTCATGAAATAGTTACTTTTACATCACTGCAAAAATACGTAAATTATTTCATTTTAATGCAAGTACTCTTTTGATACAATATGTAACTTACTTATGAACATTAATAGTAATGGGGGAAAAAAAGGAATTCCATGGTGTGTTTATAATGGACTCATATTGCTTAAGGCACAAATATATCATTAATTCATCTAGTCCAGCCATACTGACCATTGCATTTCAGATTTTCCCCTGTATTTATCCCTGTAATTTGTGTTTCTTTAAAGATGACCTACAGGTTTCATGTTAATTTGCAGATGCCAAGCAGCAACATACCCACTGATTCCCTTTATGGTTTGTGCTAGTGATTAATCTTAGTTTTCAGTCTGCCTCCTAACCACACACACAGAAAATTGTTTCTCACTTATGGAAAACGCTGCCCTCTCACTCCTCAGACAGGTCTGTGAACTGGACTGAATGTCTAAATATGACCTTTGTAACCTAAAACTTTTACTCTATACATTGCAAAAAGTTATGAAAGCAGTAATTATTCCTTGCAGTTTTCCGTGTTCTATTAAATAAATATTTATATTTTCATACTACCCAGAGCCCTTCTGGGAAAATCACCTCTCTAGCCAAGATGCTGCTGCTAGACACCATTGTTATCACAACCCCTCCTTGGCCACCTTCCTCTGCTGCACTGGGCATAAACTACTTGTGTTCAGGGCTTCCTCTTCATTTCATCCATTCTTGAATTGTTTATTGCCTCCTACTTAATATTAAGACGATAACTTTGAATCAGCCTGTAATACACGCCACTGATGATGAATCACTCGGTTTTGAGCATCCTTTTTCAGTGTTTCCCCCTATTTTGTTCCACATAATTTGAAGGGCAACCGTGGAAAGCTATGTCATTGTCTTCTGGCAGATCATTTCTGTGTTCCAGAGACTACAAAATCCTGGTAATGCTTGGGCTGCTGCGGTTTTGAGTGTGTCTTAGCATGATAATTGTCTTCTTAGGAAGATTTACATTCATAAGTGCAGAAAGTCATTCACTCTGTCTGTACTCTGGGTCAGTGTTTCATAAGCCATCTGCATTGCAGAGGCATCTATCTGCTCATTTGGATGTCATTCAGAGTCTCAACTTGAGAGTCAGAAATGATGGACCAAACCTATGACCATGTGGACAAGTCTGTGTAAGCACATTTATTTTTTGTACTCCCTGTTTTACATCCATCCATTTTCTGTGTCTTTGATTATCTGGTCATTGCAGCATAGTCAAATCTTTTTTTTCAGTATATGTGACATTATTTTATGATACAGAAAATAAATCGTAATGATATCTGAATTTAATTCAAATGTGTCTGGTTACAGCCATTCTTTCTTACCGTGTGTTTCTGTGCAGATGAATGAGAGCCTTAATATTTTCTCCCCATGGAAACTCATACACAGTGTAGGCAAGTCACCACTTGATCTTTTTGAAAAGTGAAATGATTGAGCTTGTTAAATCACTGTCAGTAAAAAATTTTCTCCAACCTTTGAATATTTTGTTGGGATTCTTCTCTCTATTCTCTCCATGTTTCCTAACTCCTTTTAAAAAAATGCAAATACCAGAATTTCAAGAACAAGTCTGGTAGTATCTGTTTTGGCAACACCTTGTAGAGGAACAAATTCATCTCCCAAGTGCTGCTTACTGCTGCGCACCTGAGCATTTAAGGTTGTTTTAACCCTTTTTCTTTCAGCATCCCAGCAGTAATTCATACTGAGTTGGTCAATCACACTGATCTTTAAATTATTTTGGGAATTGCTTCATTCCAAGGAGAAATACATATCCTTCACTCTGTAAATGAGGCTGGGATTCCTTGTCCTTGTAAATTCAACTTAGCAGTGATTGTGATTTAAAAAAATGCTGAAATAGGTGCAGTTGACTAATTGGGATGCTATATGATTTCTTTGTCCTCATTAGCATTAACCATTTTTTTTCCTGTCTTTGTGTCATACGTAGACCGCTCAGCTATTATGTATCAGCCTCATCAAAAGTGACTAGATCTGACACTCTGGGAACCTTGCAAACCCATATAGAAATTTCCTTTTCTGATGTTGGTCCCCTTCTAATAACTTCTCTTTTAGCTGTTAGCTGACCAATGTTTTAATTCATTCATTTTTGTGCTGCACTCATCTCTGTTTTCATAGAATAGAACCATACATGGTTTGGGTTGGAAGGGACCTCAAAGATCATTGAGTTCCAACCCCCCTGCCATGGGCAGAGACACCTCCCACTAGCCCAGGTTGCTCAAAGCCTCATCCAGCCTGGCCTTGAACACCTCCAGGGATGAGACATCCACAGTAGTTTTGCCACACTATTTGTGATATCTCCACACAATTGGAAAGCATCCATCTATACTTGTCCTGCTGTATACTGTTTCCCTATGATGTTAATGTCTTTATCATGTCTCCTTTCAACTCCCTATTGTTTCAAAACCAAAAAGAGCTTATTCCTACTACCATTTCATTCCCCTAGCCAAACTGACTGCACTCCTTTATACATTTTTGGTTTGACTTTGTGTTTTTGGGATGAAGTGATGAGTGCTTTCAGACACAGACATTCTATAGATTTATGCACTGGCATCCCAATGCTTTCTATTTTGTTCTTTATTCCTTTTCTAATCTCTCCTAACATCCTATTTGCTGCTTTGACTGCCACTAAACATTCGGTTGATATGTTCAAAGAACTATCTGCAATGACTTCAAGACCATTTTCTTGTGTCGTAATTGCTAATTCAGAATGTATCATTGTATATTTGTAGCTAGACCTATTTTTTTTTTCTTGTGCATATTGCCTTCAGTGCCTTGGCACTGAATTTGATTCCCTTATTTTATTGCCAAGTCACTCAATATTGTGAGATCCTTTGCAGTCAGCTTTAATTTTTATTGCCCTAAATAAACCAAAGCTATTATCTCACCGCAGCCTGGAACCAGGTTGGTTTGACAAAATCTATTTTCCATGTCTTTCTTCTCTTTGTTAACATGAATTATGACATTTTTTTCCTTCTGATTATTTGTATTTAAACAAAAGAAAAGAAAAGAAAGTAAAATATTTCATGTTTGCGTGCTAAGAAAAGATCATACAAAAGTGTTAAGTAAACATTTGACGTTATCGAGGTTGTAATTTCCAATGATTTATATTATTTTGTGGGTTTGTCTTTGAAACACTTGTGTCTGATTTTAACTTGGCATGTAAACTAAGTGGTGTTTTGACTGATGACAGGGAAGTTCAATGTGTGACCCAGCTCCATTGATGTGCAGAGCACAGAAGCAATTTGTCTGAAGTTTTTCAGCTAGAACACTCTCTTTTTTTGTTTCTTTTTTTTTCTTTTTTTTTTTCTTTTTTTTCCTACTAGCTTAAGAGAATTGTTTAAAAAATTAGTAAAAGTGAAGGACAGAGTTTTCCAAGGAAAAAGGTTACGTTCCTGGTCATATTGAAACAGTTGCACAGCGTAGGGCGCTCTTATTTTCTTGTCTCCAGCTCTCTTGAATGTATTTATCTTTTTAAAATTCCAGGAGCTTTGAGTTCATAATTTTAAACAGAGTTGCTTATGTTTCCCTAATTTAATGTTTTTGGAAGGACTATAGAGGAGAAGAGTGAGATGGCTTATCCTTACTTCCTGCACAGCATGCTGATTTATAGCAACATAACAGTACTCTGATGTTGCCCCTAAGAGTTCTTGAACCACCACTTCCCCTTGAATATCCTCTTATTACAGACTGGTGACTCTTCCAAGAATTTTCTATTGGCAGAATAATTCTTACTGATGCTGAACTGTTCTGATCCATTGATCAGAACCAATCCAAATTCAAAGTACTTTTGCTTTTTAAAGAAACGCTGCCAAGAACAAAAAAAAGCTCAATGCTGTATTTAAAAAGGCCCTACAAGGAGAGAGGGAGATTATATTTTCCTTTCTATAAAAAGTCCCAAAGAACATTAAAGAAATGCTTAAAAAATGCTTGTGGTTGACATTGGCTGTTAAGAGGAAAGTCAAACTTTGCATCTAGAAACAGATCCTTTAACCGTTTTTTCTTCCTTTCAGGTTCAGAACCATCAGCTTTCTTGGGGCTAAACAGACAGAATTAAGTGTCTTGATTAAAAGACCAAGCTATTAATTTTAATTGAACATTCTGTGCTCAAACCACTTTATATATTTGGTACTTTTTTCTTTCAAACTTGGCCTCACTCTGGCACGCTTTCTCAACGGTGTTCAAAGAAGAAGTTGATAAAAAAGAATTTTGAAAGCTTGTAGTGAAAAGAATTTTAAATTAATAGGACGCTGATAGAAAGCCATGTCAATTTGTATTACTTTAACCATCAAGGAAAGCTTGTGTTATAGACAGTGTGTTTTGAACATACTCAGAGCAATGGTACTTTTTGTTGTTAAATATCCAGTGGTACAGCTGATTCTGTTGCTCGTGGACCAAGGGAAGGTTGGGTGCTTTCATTCAGTTACCTTAATAGTGACATTAAATTCCAGTTGCCATAAAGAGGTTTCTGATAGTTTCCATGTTATGGATAAATATTGAATGCTGTGAGCTTGTGCTTCTGGAGATGTATCTTCTGGGTCATAATTTCAGTTCTCTTTACAGCGTGATACAGGGAAGCACTGGTGTCACTGCATGGATAATGGTTATCTTTTGCATGTATGCAAAGTACTCCACTGAACTATACTACTTCAGGGAGTTTTTGGTATTTCCCATAGAAGTTAAAGAATGCATTTTGAAGCTTTTTGGCAAATAAAATTAAGGGTGACTAGTATAGTTCAATAGTTAACGGGTTATATTAATTGCAAACACTGTGCAGAGCAGATGTATTAACATGACTGAAAGTTCTTCATTCAAGTAGAAAATCCAGGTATTTTTATCAAAAGCTATCTAAATAAATTATAAGACTGCTTACGTTAGGTGTCAACTTTAGAAACCTTTTGTCAGTATCCCAAAATTCACTAAGAGGTTGAGAATCCAATGATCTTTCTACAAAAATGTTTTATGGACTAAATGTTACAAATACGAAATTATTGGAGCAAGAAAGAAGGCATATGCTCCCACTGTGAACTGCAGAAATTTAATAATTTTTTTTTTTAATTTTTTTTACTTCTGTTTATCTTTGGGACTGTATCATGATAATGTTCTTTGGGATGTTTTCACTGTGCAATTCCCACAGAAATACGCAATTTGATAAAATGGACTTATTATCATGTGCAAACCTGGTTCCTCCATCTAATTATGCTCCCTGTATAGTTATTATTCCTGCATCCCAGGAAATTATTCAGAATTCACAAACTGAGAGAAGTATAAATTGGTATGATTTTTTGCTGTAGTTCATTCTCTTTTTCCATCCGCTGAATGTGGAACATGCAGTGCAGATTTGTTAAGACTGTTGTGGGTATGTGGAGTGTTGTAATGGAGCTCATCCGACGCTAATGGTGACAGTAGTAGCATTTTATGGAGCCAACCACAGCATCAGAGGTGTGCCTTATCATTTAACTTTGAATTTGGATGGTTGACAGTTGTTTGTCGTCCTGGTAGAGTTTAGTTTTCCTCTATTTTTGTGGGGTTTTTTCCATGCTTAAATGTATACATACAAATATAAGCTTTTTCAGACCATTATGTTACAATTACTCTTTGTTTTCTTTTTTGTTTTGTAATTGCAGTTGTTTCTTATCCTTACTGCTGGTAGCTGCTGTCGTTTGGAAAATCAAACAAACCTGTTGGGCTTCTCGACGGAGAGAGGTATCAATAACTTTAAGATAATTGTGGTAGCATTATCTTTCAGAATAAAATGAGAGCTCTAACAAATGATCACACCTCCACTTTCTCCTGTATACACAATTTAAATAAGTCTCTAAACATTTTTTCCTCTGGACTTTTTATGCTGAAGAAGGAAACAAATTTTGTTTCTTCCTCCTGTCAAAAATGAAAGAAATTGCAGCACTAGGTTGCAGAAAGCTAAATTTTCCTTATGATGTGATATTTGGAATAGAATAGAATAGAATAGAATAGAATAGAATAGAATAGAATAGAATAGAATAGAGTAGAATATTTTGGTTGGAAGGGACCTACAAGAATCATCTGGTCCAACTGCCTGTCCCATTCAGAGCTGACCAAAAGTTAAAGCACGGTATTAAGGGCATTGTCCAAATGCCTCATAAACACTGACAGGGATGGGTCATCAGCCACCTCTCTAGGAAGCCTGTTCCAGTGTGTGACCACCCCCTCTGTAAATAAATGTTTCCTTATATCCAGTCTAAACCTCCCACAGCTTTTAACCATTCCCATGCATCCTATCACTGGATAGCAGGGAGAAGAGCTCAGCACCTCCCTCTGCACTTCCCCTCCTCAGGAAGCTGTAGAGAGCGATGAGGTCACCCCTCAGCCTCCTTTTCTCCAAACTAGACAAGCCCAAAGTCCTCATCCGCTCCTCAGAGGACATGCCTTCCAGCCCTGTCACCAGTGTTGTTGTGCTCCTCTGGATGCATTCAGGTACCTGAACATCCTTTAAATTGTGGGGTGCAGAGCTGCACACAGTACCCAAGGTGAGGCTGCACCAATGCTAATTACAGCGGGATAATCACCTCTTTTGACTGGCTGGTTATACTGTGTTTGATGCATCCCAATACTCTCAATAGTCTTAAAACAGTAGTGCAAAAACACTGGTAAGTTGAATGAACGCAGAGGATCATAGTGTAACATCTCAAACTTTCTAGGAAGCTATTTGATGCTGTGACTTAGGCTGTGTTATTATCAACAGTCATTGGAACACAGAGTAGGAAACAACCCTCTCTGCAAAGAGCTTTGACTTCTTTTTTTATTATCCTTTTTCTTCTTTTTCTTTTTTTTTTTTTTATTCTAGGCAAAATTCTACCTGTATTAATATCAGTAGTGCTGTCATTAAAACCATGGCACAACTGAAGCTTTTAAATAAATACTTATAAACAAATTCACCTTATTCTTGTGTTATCTAAATCGTTATACCTGTGTTGGAAAATTAGGCCCAAATATTTCTTCTTACCTGTTTAATAAATGATTAAACTTAGATGAGATTAAATTTAGGTTATGTATACTGCTACATGTATATAGCATGATTCAGATTATGTGTACTGATGTTTGCCATGTTTCCTTTTGTTCTCATTAATAAGGTGTATAAATTTTAGACAATGGCTTTTACCCCTTGAAACTTCTAATCTTGATAATTTCTGGAAACAACACTTGCGTAGTGGTACTGTAATATAGATTAAAAGAAAAAAAAACAATTCTTTCTCTAATTCATTATTTTTTCTCTAGTATGCTGCCACTATGAATATTTAAATAACTTTTTTTTTTAACTGTAGAGCTACAGTGAATTTATAATGCTTTAAAAGTGCCAGCTAACTAGCACTTACAATGTTCCATCACTGAAATTATAATTAACTAATGCCCAGGTTTAGCTTTGAGCTGGTGCTACAAAGAAAAATGTATATTATTGTAGTTATTTCATTTAGGTATTCTTTTATTCAGATGAATATTATTATGCATAATCTCCCTCTAAGGGTGAGTGCTTGTATTTGTTATTACTTGCAAAATACAGATGAAAGTTACTTTAAACTACAGTATTCTATTCAATTTATTAATATTTTATTTGAATTTTTCTCAATACTTAACTCATTAATAGTTCTGTGCAGTATTGTATTGTGATGGAATGTAGCAATTCTTTGATTTCATTACTCATGTAAATAAAGTGGTTCTGTTGACATGTTTGAGAACAAATATGAACATGCGAGTTTACAGATCTAGGGAGTCTAGTCTCTTTTCCATGGTTACTCTCCTAGATGTCTGAAATGTAGTATTTTTAATCTTGTCTGTAGGCATCACCCTATAAAGAACACATTCTCGTAAAAGTTTTTGAAGTTTTCCAAGTTGTATTTTCCTATTTTCTTTAAAAGCATTTCTAAGACCACATGAAAGCTCTTGTAAGCTGACTGATAGATACAGCATAAACATAAATCAGCTTCTTTGGAAGAGCAGAAGGGAAAGAAATACTTAGCAACTGGATTAAAACTCTCAGAGGTCCATGCTTCACTTCTGATCCTTGGCTTTCGTTGCATATAGTTAGAGAAACTTAGTTGTCTCTCGTTCCAAAGTGTTCCTTTACAGGCGGATGTATTTCTTCTTATTTTAAATGAGGTGTGAAACAGAGTGTGGTAGCATTATGAATTGTAAATGTTTAAGCTAGTCTCCTTTATTTTCCATCTGCTGGTGCACATCAGCAACAGTTCTTGTCAAACACAAGTTCTCAATAACAGTCCATATAATATTTTCCTTTAGATCAGAGAGCTCATTTTTACAGGTAACATTTTTTGTAAGGTTTTGGAATGAGGTGTTAACAAATAAATTGTATGAATAACATATAAGTAGAAGGCAATCTATTGTTGAGAAGAATTCTGAAATACCTACTTTTAAAGCCCACCTGTTTAGGCAGATGAGCTTTCCATCCCTTTCATCATTCTTGAAAGACAGGAATGTTTGTCTCTTTAGATGTTACCTTCAATATGGACGCAAACTGCAGTAAGAAGTGAAATACAACAAGAACACAAACAAATATGAAAAAGCATGCTGTTAGTATCTATGCATCCATTTATTGTTCGTCGCAGTCTGTTTTCCTCTAGAGGAGGAGAAACTTTACTATCCAGTTCTTTTGATCTTTTAGTAATGAATTTTATCAGGTTGTTGAGGTAAACAAATAATTTTTGGAGTTTTTTGTAGACTTCCATGTGTAGCTGAAAATTCAGAACTTTGTCCTTTTATGTCTTCTGACTTTAATGCTTGGCTAAATTGGGTCATTATTGATTCCAAATTGATTGTAGCATGTCCTCAGGCCAGTGTAAAGCAAGAGCAAGTTGTTTGCATTGTGTAATGGGAATGTCACAATTTTCCCATGAGTTTAGAAATTTTCTCTCCAGTTTCTTTACAAATTCATTACTCATCGAGCAAATATTTCCTTTTCACTGCTCAGAGAACTGCCCAAATCTTACTGAGCAGTTCATTTGAATTTAGGCTCTATTATATGTACATGTAAGAAACTATTGTAAGTATGTGAAAAGATATAAATAAATAAATAAGTTGTGTCTTCCAAAAGACTAACTGATGTTTGTCAACACTGAATTTAACTTTCCTTTTTCTGTATCCATTGGTCTTCTGTTTTAATTAATTGAAATCATTTTTCCATAAGCCAAGTCCTTGAGTTCTGGTAATTTATTTTACTCATAACAAAATTTTGGTTCCCGTCTTTTTCCTACTTACATTGCTGCTTCTTAAAATATAATTTATATAAAGCTTTCTGACATCTGTATTTATACATTAACTTCTGGCTGAACTTCTCGTTTCCTGCCTTCTGAAAGGGCAAGAAACGGCAGATAGACTTTCTCTCACCTTATACCATCAAAGTTATTCACCTTCTGCATTGAAAGAAAATGGGAAGTGTTATTCTTTTATTTCATAGTTCCAAAAAGATCAATGAAACTTTGAGCAGGAGAACATGAACAACCTCATCCTGGCATCCCCTGACACCTTCCCCCACCCATCCCTCCCATGGATTTGCGACATTTAAGAAAAGGTTTTTAGGAAAGGCTGAAGTAAGATAGTGAAATATTGCTCAACTGAGAGAGCTTGATCCTTGAAAGGAATAATGCAGAGTATTATGAGATTATTTCCAAAGCATTGTTCTCATGACACTGTCTTTCTTGAGAAACAAACCAGAAGGAGCTGGGAACATTCTCATGGATACCACACCTCAAATTCCTACATACAGAGCAGGATAACATTTTAGGCAAGCATGGAAATTCATGTAGAAGTAGACAAAGGGCAAGATATATTTGTTTGTCAAATAAGTTAAAGGAGTTCCTAAGTATTGCAAAGTTTAAGAGCAGCAAGGCATTTTTTAGAAGAGTCTTATACTATATAAAAAGATCAGATATGTACTCTAGGTTTTAATCTCTCATCCTTCTTTTTCCTCCAAAGACTCACAAATCTTTCTGCCACTACCTTTCTTGGTGAAATTTCACTTGTTAGTTCACTGGATGAAAAACTGAGAGCTGTCATTTTCTCCCAAAAGATTTGTTAGGCTTCTTGCATTTCATACTCAGAATTCACCCAAGAGCCCATCCATGACGTTTCAATCTGACTCCGTTTTCCTTCTTTATACCAAAAAAAAAAAAAAAGATATATCACCCAGATTTACTAAATAAGAAAATTGAAGAGAATGTTATTTTTTGTCTCTGCATGTTTCATATCTAAAGTATTCATTCAATCTTCTGCTGAGAATGGGTAGAAGAGAATCTGTTCATAGATCATTTTACTGCAAAGCTTGATAGGTTGTGTGCCACTTTTGTAGTGGCTCAGAGGTTTTGACTCATGAACTTCTGGTTGAAAGGCACCACACTGCAGATAAAGTTTGCATTGAAATGATTTCTTACTAATAGTGTGTCGAACTCTTATTTTTGCTGACAGGATTATGCTGAGGTCACTAACAAAGCTCATACAGATGGGATTATAAAACACCCAGCAGACAGTTGAGATATTTTAGCAAAGTATTTGTCCTTCATGAAGTAAAGCCGTTGCTGCTTAGATACGCTTTGTAATATTAATTCCACAAGATTTTAAAAATAATTTTTACCTTTAATCCAGAATCACATTAATCACTGATGTACTCTTCCTCTCCCCTGCGCCCTGACACACAAAATACATTAATGTGCCAATGTGTCGTGTGTCATTATGTACATTTATGTATATTGGATCAGTCAATTAGTTAAAATGCAGTTTTATATCTTCTCTTATGAAAAATCTCTTTTTTACATATTATTATAGTTACACACCAGAAAGATGTGTAAAAAGATGACTTAGAGTCTTATTTCCTCATGTAATACACTATAAGTCTCTTGAGAAATTAGGAAGTAATGCATGATTGCACATTTATGTAAAAATGTTTGAAAGCATGGTATTATGTGTGTAAAGAGCTTGCCTAACTTTAAATGTTAATATAATTCCTTTATTGGAATTTTCATATGTATATATAGCATTTCATTATACAGTCAGCTGTGCACCATTTGCCTGTCTGAAGGAACAGCATATACAAGCATAAAAACATGGAATTATAGAGAATGCTTCCTTTATACACTGTGTGGGTGCCACCCAACATAATGCTTCATTTTATTAAATAAGCTTATGTTTGTTTAACTCCCCCCACACACACACCTTTCTAGCCTTAATTTTAATATCAAGGTAGTTTTATTCTCTTGATATTCAAAGATTCTTATAAAAACACAAATAAAACTGAAATAGACTACTTTTTAATAACAGTAACAATTCATGTAATAGCTCTAGGCTCATTTCTATAGTAACCCTAATAAAAACAAGAAAGTTCAGTTATGTTGATAGTACTAATGAATGTAGACAATATGTGAATTTCAGCTAGAGCTTTTTTACGTTATATTGTAATGACACTTGCATTTTTAAAGTATTTGTTTTAGAAAAGGCAATAATGGCTTTTTGGTGTATGTAATATTGTTTATGGAATGCAACGTGTTTAGTTTAAGAATATTAATATGCATAAAAGGTGGTGTGTTCTGGAACAACAAACCAGGGAGCAAAAGGAATACTTTGGTTCATCTACATGTTTTAATGTGGGCAAGGGACCAGCAATAGTAAATGTAAGGAAACCAAGAAATACTAATATATGTAATTAAAGTTCCCCAATGTGTAATATTATTCATGTATGTAGGTGTCTGCAGGATTATATGCTTTATGTTTAAAAGTTGTTAACCTCACAGATCACTTTTCTTTTTTGGTACCTTCTTGTCTGTTGCTTAGCAAATATCTTACACATCTATATGTACTTACTCATAGACTGTGTGAGTAATCCTACTGAAATCAAAGGAGCTATTCGTAGGACCAGAATCTCAACTTGTTATATTGCTCAAGCTCTTCTGAAATCAATAGAGCTATGACTGCTTATTTCAACTATGGATCTAGTTTTATTGAGGATAGCTGGGGCATTTATTTTAGGCTGACATTTTATGCATTCTCTCCAACCTAAAATTTAGGTTCCTCTCTGAATGAACCTTTCAACTGATACGCCTAGTTAGCTGACAGTAGATCTTGTCTCAGGACTTCCTCTGCAGTCAGTATAAGACACATCTCCAAGTGACAACTCATCCCACCCAATTTTTGCAGTGTTCACTTTGATACTTGTGGGAGGCTGACTTGTTAATGATATAAATAACTCAATGAGTCAAATCTCCTACACTGAGAGTTAATCTTTGCTTTAATTTTGTAAAATTGAGGTTGTATTTATAATACTGTCACTTCATAACAATAAGCATCTGGTTGATTCCTATACCACACTGCTTATATCATGCTTATTCTCTGTAAAGAGAAGTATTAAGTGGTACCAGTGACAGACTCAGTATTATATTAGAAAGATTTATTTTGGGGGGGTGAATTTAACAAAGTTGATCTAATGAAGATATCAAAACATCGTACAGCATAGGCGGCTTCCATCAACAATTATCATAAGAGTAGGGCCATGAGATTGAAGAGCCCATTTTAGCTGTCGATGGCTATTTGTCTCTTGCCACAGGCTTTTATCCCAGGAAGTTATCCTAGCTGCCTTGTGTCAACTCTGCTTATGAATTGCCATCTTCAGTAGGCATTCACCACAACCTGACTGCATTGATTTGACCCAAGTGTTGTTTGGGCCCCACACGGTTCTAAAGCACTGTGCCTTTTAGGGGGATGGCATAGCCTATGGAGGCAGAGATCTGTTGGAGCAGTGTTAAAGTAGTATGTAGACTGGAGGAAATTAACTATGCTAAGAAAATCACAGGGGAAGTAGAGATAAAAACAGAAGCCAAATTATTCGTCAAGTGAAAGCATTCCTTTGAAAACCCTACAGGTAGCCAATGGAAACCTTGAAGCATAGGATGAATATGTTGTAAGGCAGAAAGTAGTGATCTGGTTTTCTTTGCAGACCTTGCCTTCCAGAAGTTTATCAGTTTTGCCATAAAATCATCCTGCCCAAAGGAGAATTGAAGAACATTATATTATGCTATACTTTATCTTGTCTCTTGATGTTGTCCTTTTTAAGAACTCATATAGGTATATATTTTCGCATATATTGTACTACCATATTCTTTACCAGGATAATCAACAGGATATTTTTTTTTCTTTCTTACTCTTTTTTTTTTTTTTTTTTTTTTTTTTTTTTTAAAGTAATGCTGACAAAAATCTGTAAATTGGAAGTAGAAAGCTGGCTTTTGGCTTTACCTTTTCTGGTGACCAAGTTTGGAACAGAAACAAATATAGCCAAATCAGGTATTCAAGGATGCACACCAGAGCTAGGAAAATTTGCTCCTACCTCTAGTCCTTTTTTTCTTAAATTACATGTAAACATGGTTTTTTTTATCAAGTACATGTAAAAGTCACTGGAAAACAGTGTGTAATGCAGATAAACCACCCAATTTTAGCTAACACAAGGCATTTATAACAGTTTGGTCTGTTTCTTCATTTCACAAAAGTTTAGAAGATAAAGAAGATAACAGATGGCAATAGATTTTGCAAGGACAACTGTGGGCTACTTCTCTTTATTAAAAAAGTAAATAAATAAGGGAAAACATGAACTAAGTAGGTCTTTTAATTATATCTACATATGACAAGGGGAAGAAAATTGTTTGCTTTTCTTAACATAATAACTGAAGTTTCTTCTTCCATAGTGTAGTTAGCCTGAAGAATCCCAAAAGGCAATAATCAAAACAAATTAATTTCATTATATATGTTTTCTGGGTATATACATAAAAGGAATGTTGGATGTGGTTATTAGTGATGATAACAGTACTTGAAAATTAATAGTTGTGGCATTCTGTTCTGTAGAATTTATTATCAAAGTTGAGATTTCTAAGTTTTAGTATAAAATACTGCTGGAGATAACAATGTTATAATGGACTATATGAATTCCTTCTGTCTGTCACACACTGTCCTGGGTCCAGCTGGGATAG
>NW_010101024.1:0-28640 GCF_000699245.1 Pterocles gutturalis
AATATTTAATATATATAATAAATTAAGACGCATATCCCTATTTCTGATGACACCTGAATCTGCAAGACACTTTTCACATCTTCACATTTTTGAGAAACTTAAAAGCATTAACACCCTGCAAAATAATTATGCATTATAAATCTTATGCAAAGCAAACTTTTTTCTCAGACTTCTAATCTTTTAAAAAATGGTTTCAGTCTCCTATGATCCATTAATTTTTTGATTTATGGCCTGGACAGTAGCTATCCAACCTGGCAAGCTGACAATTCAAACAGGTTTCTGTACCTACTTTAGCAATTCTTTAGAATTATTTTACTTAAATACCATAATGCCGAGACCAAACAAGCTGTTCCTTGCCTGTTCCTCGCACCTTCTCTATTGAGAAAATGTGGAGACTACCACAGAACAGGGCACCTTTAACAGAAGTATTAAGAACTGACTTCTGGGTAGCACATTCCCTTGGGCTGAGTTAACACAAAAGAATGGAACAACATACATCTTTCATGATGCACTTCAATTAGCAATGCTCAAGTGTAGAGTTTCAGAAATGGCATAGCTTGCTCTGGAGACTAACGTAACAGTGCCACACCTAGGTGCAGATCAGAAGACTGCCGTCTTATCAGAAGGAGAAACTGCATATGAAATTACTCTTCCCACTCTCAGAATGACCTAAGCAGCATGAAACTCAGAAGTGCATGACAACACAGCATCATGAGAGTACTAATTAAACAGGCAACCACATTTTGCATGCAGAGGTTCTTTAAGCACTTTAATGACTTTAAGCACTTGAAGAGTACTTTCCCATTTTATAAAAAGAAAAGACAATACACAAGGTCACAAAGACAGAGGGGCCTCTATTTAAGTAACTGCAGCCTTGTCCCCGTGCTTCCTAGGCTTCTCCCCCTCTCATGGCAGAATCA
The DNA here is from genome assembly GCF_000699245.1 of Pterocles gutturalis. NCBI lineage: Eukaryota > Metazoa > Chordata > Aves > Pterocliformes > Pteroclidae > Pterocles > Pterocles gutturalis. Next base: position 921 of record NW_010101024.1, read on the forward strand.
GCTTTGCTGCTACGAAGAGAAAATCTATGGCTGTATTAAACCTGTTGTTTTGAAAAGTCATTTTGACATTCCTTACTCAGCTCCTGGCTGCCATGATGCTTAACATTTACAAATATCTACTTTTTAAAATACTTTGGTTGCAATTGATCATTGTAAGTTTACAAGTTATTAAGGCAAAGGACAGAAACCACAACTAAGTGACCGAGTTCCTTCACTACCAGGTAATTATTTTTAGCCTGGTTTCCTCTCCTCCCTTAAGGAAGGGTATGAAAACTGTATGATTCACACTAATATGAGTATTTTGTATTGCAACAGCAAGTATGAACCTACACACGCAGAAAAGACTCTAGGTACAGAAATAAAGAACCAAAACGCCTCCCTCTCAATGTTGGTAATGAATAATTTAGCATAAATATATAAAAAAATACTTAAATATATAAAAATAAATGCAAGTACAGTACAGAATACAAAACAATCAAAATATTTCAAACAATTATTTTACCATATTTTCCATGTCTCTAAATTTCACTTGATTATGTACTTCAGTCATTAGCCTGAACAGGCAAATGTCAGAGAGAAGAGATCCTCACATGCTTTTACCTGATCTCTTTTCATGGCAGCAGACAGAACTACAGCTCACATGCAGCAAGAATCATAGCTAGTTATAAACAAACCTCTTTGCCTGCTAGCAAGCAAGTCTGGCAAAATCTTCAATGTGACAGCAACACATGAGCTTTGCTTTGAACAGCAGGTTTATGTAAAGCAAACGAACACAAAACCCACACCAAAACCACAGTTAAGAGGTTAATGCTCTCTGCTTTTAACTAATCTTATAACCTCTTTCTGAAGACAAGTGCTCAAGCACAGGTGGCAAACATCAAAGATAAATTTAAATATTGGAATGCAACTTACCTTGTTTCTTCAAGTTTAGGAGAATGTGCTGCAAAAATAGGAAGTGTTAATTAAAATTTAATTAGTAATTATGTTATCACTTAAATATTAAGTATACCATTAATAGAAATAGTTTAGCACTGCCTAAAAGTAGGCAACTAAAAGAGCAAGAGTTCCATGTACAATGTCTGAAAAATAAAATTCTAAGTTGGAAAAATAAAATAAAAAAATCAGAAGAGCAAAACAAAGAGTCAGATTTAAGCAAGTATCTGAAGGCATACACGGAGATCACGCTTGACCTGTGCAAGAGTGGGAATAAGAGACAAGGTATCACATGCTGTCGGGTTGCAACAACGCAGTGCAACTCCTAAGAATGAAAAAATCCCAGTGATAAAAGTTTCAAACTTGATTAATAAATTTCAAATATTATCAGTAATATATCACTGTTTCCTGGATCCATGTTTTCGATCTTCATACTGAGACCTATTGTGCAATATTTATAATGTTTTACCTGCTAGGCAAGCTAGAATGACACACTTTGGACACAAGATTTTTCTGATAAATATATGCAGTCTCCCCAGTAAGTAAAAGAAAATCTAATTTTGAAAATTCAAGAGGAGGGCAAATGGCTACAGAAGAACTCCTACACAGTACCTTTAAAAGATATGATTACTTGATTCTCACAGTGGATTATACTTCTCAAAATGGAAGGTAAATAGTTTACCTTTCATTTGTAGTGTCCGTCTTGAATATCTTTTGCTGGGCCTCCTTTCAAAGGATGCTGATCTTCGGGCTTTGTTGGTCTTGGTGGTTTGATATTCTGTTTTCCCACTAACACCACCATGTAAAAGTACAAAACAATAAAATAAATTACTTATATTTAATGACAGACACTGCTCATCAAAACATCCCATTTCTATTTTAAATTCATAGCTTAATAATCTGATGTCAGTTCTATTAAAAAAAAATCCCCAATGCCTGAGAAGGTCTTTCACAAAAAAGGGATGGAGTTTTACAAACATTTTAACCTTCACCCCATTTTTTCAAGACAAAAAGCTGAAGCAATGATTCCTTAGACATTAAGTCGCTGAAAAAAGCACATTTGCCCTTTGCATATTTCTGAGGTCAGCCATGAGAGGCTGAAAATTCTAGGATAGAGTGAAGCTTAAGGTATGTTGCCAAAAGTCATAAAGAAAGGTGGTAATAGGACTAAACGCCAGCATCCAGATACTCTTGTTCCCAGGCAAGTATTTTTTCCCCAACTTTGGCCAGACTCTGCCTCCAAAGCAGTAGCAGCCTCATGTTCTGCTGACTCCTCAGTACTACTGATCCCTTCTGAAGCAGACTAGCTGGTACTGCTACAGTTGCTGGAAATGGAAGCAAAGTGTATACATACTGCCTGGGGTCATGTCCCACCCCCTTCCATATGTTCTCACCAAGGCTGGTGGGGCAACTGACAGAATCCTGCACAGCAGTCTGGGACCACAAGACACTCAGAAGTCTGTTACGTGCACCAACAGTGCCTAACATGGAATGGGCATTATCTTGGGCTTCTGAAGCGCTACCATCACTCAAACAGTCAGGAACTCAGAAGTCAAAAGACTTGCAATGTCCCCAGCTGCACAAGTCAATCATCCATCCTCTAGGGTTCATTTAAAAAAAGGTGGGCTTTCAAGAGGAAGTGATCTATAAAACACAATGTACTATATATGCTACGTAAGGAATATAAACCTTGAGAAACCTTTGGTTTCCCACTACACAGACCAGAATCACCTAATGATAAATCAGAAAATGCAGGGGAAAAATCTATATGATTTAATAAAACCAATAATGCAACGCACTCAGCTTGCAAGCTTCACTGCTCTGTATGCCCTAGGTGAAGGAATACCAAGTTCTCTTGCTTCCACACGTAATCCAAGAAAAGCAAGAAATAGCAGAAGATATGTACTAAATGACAGATGAGACTGACCTGTATCGGAACCGGGATCCTAACCTAATGAACCCTGATCGACTTGAGCTTTTTTGGACAGGACCTCGGAGCCGGAAGAAGGCGTGATGTTCCACTGCACACTTCCACAAGTGTTTGCAAGCTTTGGGATGATCCAGTCTAAAGACAAAAGTATGCTCCTGCTCCTTTCCCTTAAAGCACACAAAGCACACTGACGATTTACAAGGGGATTGAGTAAGTCAAAGCTACAATTCAAGGCAAGCGAAATAAAATTTGTTTTTTATGAATACTGAAATGTATGTTTTAAAAAAAAAAAAGATTTTAGGCAGAAAAACTCGACCTTTTCAGAAGCTTCAATGAACAACTGCTCCATTGCCTGAAGTTGGAAAGGGCTAGAGTCCTTATATTTAACTAGCCAAACATCTGAATAAGTGCAAATTAAAGACATCATTATAATAGGAAGGTACTTCACAATGAGGCTAACATGGTCTCACTTCCAAATCTGATCTCAAATTACCAATGCTTGCATTTTTATAGTCTCGTTTCTGAGCAATTTCTTCCCATGGGAACAATTCTGGCACCTGCTGTAAGAATTCATTCCATTAAATGTGGTACCTGGCCTTTCAGCTTTCTTGCACAATGCATGCTGTTTCCAAATTACTTAGTCTACACTAGTTTCACAAGGTATTCCCTTTTTAAAAACAGGGTGAGGGGAAAAAAAGTAATTGAGCATGTTAATTTAATACTTAAGTCCCTTCATCCCCCTCCTCTCCCCAAGTCACAACCAAAAATCTTGCAAGGCATTCATGTTAATTCTCTAAACTTAAATATAAAGAAAGAGATCAGGAATACACAAACTAGTACCGTATAATCAAGACTGAGATGTAACCAAACAGATCTTTATCTACCTGTTCATCATCTTCAACAACAACTAGAGTGAGTTTGTTCTTCTTGAAATCAAGTCTTGTTATCTTTGGCCTGTAAGATGAACAGAAAAAGCAGGTTACGTCTAACTCTTAGTAACTCACTGTGAGGTATGCTTGACATGCTGGTCCAAGCCTCTCTACCAAATATTTTTTTTCTGGTTTTGTGGGCGTTTTAAGTTCACACAGTAGAGTTTGATTATACTGTGGATACCAATGTATTTCTTCAAAATTTAATACTTAATTAGAAACCTTAAAGATAAGAAGTCAGCAATTTCTAAAGAGATAATTCTATCAGAACTTAACAATTACTTGAACGGAAATAAAACTCCAACCAAATATTCCTGCTTGCCTACTCTTCCACAAACCACAAAACTGAACTCAGAAAGACACAAAGGCCACAATAATTCTGCTTTGTTAAAGAAATGTAAATCCCTGTACAATACCTCACAGATGAATTCCTATGACTCTAAGAAAATCCCAGCCAAAGAGAACAACGTGAACATAACATGGTACAACAAAGTCAACACTTCTCCCCCTGTTCACCAAAAAAATAGTGAGATCTGATGCTGAAGGGACAAAGCACACAGACAACATTTCTGCTACAAAGTGAGTGTTTTTCTGAGAAGTTTATAAAATTGGACTGGGCTAACCCAAACTAACTATTCATATGATGAAATTTCACCTCATCCTCTGCCTACTTATTCTTTGTATACAGTTCTGAAAGACTGGATGGGAATTACAGAATAATCCATAAATGCCTGTGTACCCAGACCCAATTATGCTAGATAGAAAGTTCTGCACCACGTGTTCTATGCAACAGTATGACTGGGTGCATACTTTATTTCCAAGCAATCCAGTGCAATATACAACAACAAACACACAATAAAAAAAGTAAAAATCATCCCAAAGTTATTCCATCTTTTACTTGCCTCTAGCATGCTACACATGTACAGCCTATTAACATATCAGCCAAGAATATTTTTGGACACCATGAAAACACTCACAGACTACAGAATATTTCTGCAGGTATCTAGTGCTGCCATATCCAAAACACTTTTTTTTTTTTTTTGGCTAGTGCAAAAGAAACAAGAGAGTAAAACTCTAAAACATACTTTAACGTACAGAGAGCTTACCAGAAAAACAAACCAATCTTTGTGTCTCCTTCAAAGACAAGAACTCCTGTAGGTGTTAGTCCCAGGCTGTAATCGTTGCCATCTCTTGCCTAGTTGCCAGAAAATAAAGATTATGTTCATTTTGGTGTTTGACCTTTTATCCAAATTATTGCAGTGATTAATGTAGCTTATTTGCCCAGTGCTACAATTAAACACGTATCTGCTTATTTTGTATAACAAAACTCTCATGTTTCAATGATTTTATTCCATGGGTTTTTCTAGTTTGCAACCCTTCAGTAAGGCTGCCTAAAGTGAAAAAGTCAAGTTTCTTGATTTGTCTATGTAATAAGGACCTCCTTGTGCAGTTCTCTGCACTTCCGTCTCCACAGGAGATGTATTTTTACTTCTAGTTTTTTGGTTGGTAGCTGACTGGACCCCAATCAATTTTAATTTAATTACTATGATTTTCACATAGCTCTTAGTCTAAATACCAACCGCAAGTACATACTGCCACACCAGTAACATATCTAACACAGAGCAGATATGTTTGGACTAAAGTTATACCTTCTAGAAATATACACTATAAAGTGGAATGTTGATGTAAAGACAGATCACTTGTTACACAGTTTAGACGAGTACAATATTCCTTTTTTCCCCCCTCAAAGCAAAACTAGTGTTGAAATGTGGGACAAAGCTAACATAATTTCCAAAGGTCACCATGCTGTGGTTAAACATACCTTGACTATGTGCATGTCTACACCATACATTTCCAGCCACTTAGCTTTGTTTAAGTAGTTAGTTTCAGCCTGTGCTGGTGTTTGCCCCCTGAAATAAATTTTTTGGTGTTAGGTAGATGCCTGAAAAAGCACAGAAAGGAAAAACTGCTATATGAGGAAAGAGGAAAAGAAATTCCACAGAGTTTGTGAAAAACCTAAACACTGCTGACACTTGTTCACTTTCACGAACATCAAGGTCACTTTTGTAAGTTTTAATCTGAAACTGCTGCTGCAAAAGTTATTGCGTTTCAAGATTTCGCAACCTCATCGTTTTACTCAGACCTTTGAAAAGCTTCATTCTTCATATTACACCCTCTTACAAAATATGACAAAATCATATTAGAATTGTGCTTCTGAACAAGACCACGGAGGAAGTGTCAGCAGTATCTTTTTAATACATTCACTTCACAGAAAAATCAGTGCCAACAGCTGGTGAGCGCGCACTGGAAGATCTAATACCTGCATTCCTTCCATTTCTCAAAAATGGCTAGCTCCATCTCTTCAGTCTGAGTGGGAACAAACCTGAACTCAGACACCAGTTCAGGCACATGTTCAGCAGAAAAAAAGTTCAGCTACAAAAGAATAGCATTGTCAAGCAATGTTCCCAATAAACACAGGGGATACGAACAGGAACTTTTGCATACTTTTCTAGTTAATCTAAAATACTAAATTTCTTTTTGTGTTCCTCCTTCTCCTCCAGTCCTGCCGATATCTGAAGTGTCACCTTTTTTTGACAGGGAAATTATGGACCCTGAACCAATGGTTCTGTTGCCTGCACAAAAGCTTTGCATTGATATATTCCTTAGGAAGCTTCCTATAAACGGAACTTATCAACATCCTTGAAACTCACCTTTTTTCTTTCTTGCATAAAGTTTTAAACATTTTTATCAATGAAGTCTCTACTGAGACAACAGATGACTAAAGTTAAAATGGAATTTTGCCTTAAATTACTGAAACAAAATCTCTTGAGACTTGTAAAAAGCAAAACCAGTTCTGATGCTTTTCATAAAACTATTTGTCCATTCTAAAAATCAGTTTCTCATTTTATCACTATAAATCCATCTGTCCTGCTAAAATTAATCTGTGTCAGGACATAATCACACAGCTATTATTTTTTGCTCTCTTTTCCATCTAAGAGCATAACAAATGCCCTGGTGGGTCAGTCAAATGGCTCATGCAGTCCACTGCTGCATGCTCAACAGGGGCAGTAAGAGATGTTATTTAGAGAACACACTGGAACATACTAGTCAATGGGTGTGCCACAGCAAAAGCACAACCTCCTTTTTTCCACAGATGCTAACATGTCCAGCTTTTAAAGACTGAGGTATGCCCAAAATGCTGAAACTCACAGTTAGAAACCTTTATAAAAACGTTTATAAACACTTGCTCTTCCCACTGATTTCAGGGGCTTGTTGGTGTTCAGCTCATATCCAAAAAATTAGGGGTAATTCTGTAACTTGGAACTTGGGTGTCTGACACAGGCCAATAATTGTTCTGTCTGAAAAAAGAAACTACAGATATTTACGTGGAAAAAAACCAGCAACATCTTTGGGAAGACCTGGAAAAGTCAAATAAACAAACACAGTATTCCATAGGTACAAAAACCACGTATGATCTAAAAAACTTGTTTCTTGGATTTTCAAACACTGCAAGCATAATAGCAGTCTTCTCACCCCCTCCTGTTTCTTTTTTTTTTTTTAATGCTGACTGAGGAAGTCTGTAGTTCTATAATAATTTACTCCCACTAAAACGCCTGCCTCTGTTGAAAGGAATGCTGTTAAAGCCAGCTTAGGTTCCAGCTGATTTAAATAAAAGTACACAGCTGTCAGACAGTAAGATTAAAGCCCTGCTACGGGCCTCATTGTGGAGAGAGGAAAGAAAAGACCAGCACAAAAAGTAATGGATATATGGCCTAATTAGATCACTTTGTTTTTCCAAAAACTTACCCACTGAACCTGTATCTTAAGGCTCTAACAACGCTAATATTTTTAACTATAGAATGTATTCTAACTGTTCTCCTTCCACACAAAGGAACAGGGAAAAAAGGCAGGTGTCTTTTACAGTTTAATCCCAGCTCTCTACACCTACACATGATCAGGGTCATTAGTAGTTCCTGCCTGAAGAACAAAACATGTTTTGGAAAATATCTGTAAGAGAAAGAATTTCAGTGACTTAATGCATCAGTTTGTAAGATGAATGTTGTGTAGAGAATCTATGTGGCACAAAGGAACACCCATCTCCAAACTCCTTCTTCATCAAAGAGGACCGCACAACAGCTTTACAGCAGAAGTTCTGGGATTTTTTTGTAGACTCATAAACTGCCTTAAACGAAGCTACATAGCTACATACTCCAAAAAGGACCCAAAAGCCTTCTCTAGCAGACACTTCTAGAACTTCAAGCCTGCCCTCTTACTTTTGGAAGTTCCCTCGCTTGAAACCACAGCAAACTTCACATTTGTTAAGATCATACCCTCATCCAAACAACAGAAGACACTGGCCATGAAAACTAGTGATACAACTGAAGGTCAGAGCACAGTTCTCACACAAGCCATGGATGCTGGAGTTTCAACTGGAATCAAAAGTCAAAGATGACTCATTAATAAGAGTCACAGATTACTAAAGCATAGTGCTGTATAGCTGAGAAAAAAAATGCAGTATGTCACCTCTTTTGGTTGAAGAAGAATCTGAAACAGCAACAAGTGCAGATCAACCATAAATGGTCAAGTACAAGCATGAGATGGGGCACTAGCATGTTTCTACAAATAAGCTGAAGCTAAAAGCTGCGTGGTTTTTATAAACAGGACTTTTCAATTGAGTGTAGAATCAAAATAATTTAGTATCTAATTTGAACAACAAAGAAAACACATTGAAGAAATTGCACAATGAAAGAAGTGAACTGTGTTACTATATAAAAGCAATTTAGGAAGACTGCAGACCTCATATCTTGTGTGAATGCGGACAGGTTTGCACACAAGTACCTGAGAAAACAAGTTTAGGGCAAAACTGGTTATGTTCAGAACCTCCTTGTTCTGTTTCCTGAGGAATCAAGTAATTTTCTACATAGGCTCTCAGCAAAACTACAATCAAGAAGACCTGTTTCACATTGGATCGCTAATGTCTGGGCAGAACCTATTTTCTGGATGTAACAAAGACAGACTAAAAGAGGTAATGAGAGTCTACACAAAGCTGTTCATGCAACTTCATCCTTCCCCACTCATACCTACTCACCTTGCATGTTATAAGCTGCCAACTGGACGGCTGTGTCAAAAGGACATTCCAATCTGCCATAAGAGAAATGCATTGTTAAAATCTTAGCATGTTAAAATGTTTGGGATAAGTGAAAAAGGATTAGTAGATTTTCAACAACACTACATTATTTAAGCATTCCTCTCCTGCTACTCATGCACAGAAAAGTAGTATCTTAGAGAAAAAAATAACACTACATAACTTAGCAAAACTTATGAATTATCCAAATATAATAAATCCTATGCTAAACACACTGTAATTGTTTAAAAGGATGTATATTGGGAATACCTACTTTCCACTAAGAATATCCAGTTTTAGCTGCAGAACAAATAAATACCTGTGGGGTTAAATAAGAAAGAAAAGTCATCAATTAATAGTTCTAATGTGTCACTCAGATAACAGGACGAATTTAGAGCCTGACAAACACAAGTGTTTTCTACACTTTACATGGGTTTTCAAGACTGAAGAAATTGCACTGTGATCTTTCAAGGCTTTATCAGTTGGGTTTGTACGCTTTGCACACATTTCAAATGAAGTAAATCCAAAACTAGAAGTTGTTACAAGCTGAACTACAGTGTTGCATGGAAAAAGAAACAGGATACCTAAGCAAGTCTAACTTATTTTCTTCTGATCCTACTTGGGGAAAGAACAGTTTGCATCTTCCACATTTTCTTCATCATTTGTAGACATAACAATCTCATAAAACAATGAATTTTTTTAAGTCTCTCAAAAATAAATGTTCCTAATGTGGATTGCTTAGTTAAAATCTAACCCAGAAAGCTGACCGCAAAGTGACAAAAAAATAAACAGGAGGCTGCAGCCTTTTCAACTTGTTTACTCTTCAGAGCCAGCTTTCCTTCACTGCTTTGCTTTATTCAGTACTTTTCTTCTTGCTTAGAAATTGGGCAAATACTGAATACAAAGCTCCTATCCTTTTTGTGTGCAATACCAATCCTTCCGATCCAATACCCACGGAGAGTAGCCCTTTTGCTCCATTATGGTACACAGCTTTCCTTTAACAAGAAAAGTAGTCTCATCAACTGAAACGCTGGCATCCAGTTTGAATTTTACTACAGATGAACAGAAGCCTTACACGCAAAGCCAAAGACAATGCTTCTGTTTCAGCATGTGCCTACATCTCCTCGTACTCACATACATGGACACAAAACAGATGCAGGCATTTTTCCTGCAGGTCCCTTGGAAATCCACAAATACTTTGCCAAACCATTTATTATCTGAAGCCTTTTGAACAGTGTCCCTTACACGGGGAATAAATTTGTTTGGTACTGACCCTAGATACCAAAAGAATGAGCACAAGGCCTCCAGTGTAGAGTGGGTGTGTCCGGTCCGAGCTTATCAGACACGTAACACTTGCAAACAATTCATGCATACTTCCCATGCTTAGGCTGTGTTATGTGACCTCTGACTGGTGGCACCTGATGGGAAGCTGGCAGAAAACATGAGCAAGCTGCACCTGTGGAAGCTGAAAAGGGGCTCCAACTGGGTGTCCTGCTGCAGAAAGAAAAGGGGGAACCCTTGGAAGCCCCTGTTAGTGATACCTATAACCAACAGCAGAGCTCCCCTTCCCACTGCTTCTTTAAGACATAAAATTGTCTCAAGACAGAAAAAAGACTTGCTGCTCTCCTGTTCTGGGGGATTAGCTAAGCAGACAGACAGGGTTTAAACACCCTCAGGTTTCAGGTCTGCCACACTAAAACCTGTATAGCAAGGTCTGCCTGGCAGAACTCAGCATGGATGAAAATGTTTCATACTGGTAGGTACAGATGTAGGTCTGAATTTTGCTTATGTTTACTATTTTTAAAGACAGTTAAGTGTTTATTCAGGAACATGAATGGGGAGGTAAAACATTCTTCCCACATTGGCAGGAAAGCATTAAAGAAGAGCAGTTATGACATTATGTTACCATATGTAAGTATGGAGCTGCACAGGGTACATATGGCTGTAAGGCGTAATGCTACTATAATCTTCCTGGTAGCACTCCTAGGGATTTGGCTAAAGTGCAGATCGAAGATCCACACAGATGTAAACCTGTACAACAAAGAAATGCACTTCACGCTTTTACAAATGGCTGAGGGTATGAAGTGTCTACATCTACTGAGGAAACACACCAACTTTGTTTTCTGTCCAAAATGTATCTGCAGCAGCAGTGACAATGCAAAGAAATATTGCCTTTTACAACAGATTTATACTACTGACAGATGGTAGGTTGTGTTCTCTTTCAAAGCACCCCAAGCACTGAGACAGTCCAACGTGAAATGCTGCATTATGAACGGATTTGTGAAATGCTTTAATCAAGAGAAACTGCTGCTCACCTGATACTATAATCCTACATATATAGTACTGTCAACTCACATCTCAACATGGCAGTAAAATACTATTTTCCCTAAGCTCTGCAAGGGCCACATAAGTAACGGAACATTAACTGAACTTATTTTTGCCTAAGAGAAGCTCTTAACATGCAATTCAATGCTTTTCTGCCTAAAGAAACAGAATGACTGCATACAGTTGAACCTTAATGCAGCTTAAGAAGAATAAAGAAAGAATGATGCCTGCTCTCTTCAGTAAAACCTCTGTCCATTGTGCATAAGCTACTCGGATCAGTTGCAAGAATTGCCTAATGAAAAATGGTGCACCAAGTAATACAGTAAACATCTAGATCTCTTTATATTAGAGCTCATTCATTTCACGACAGCTACATTGGGAACATTTACAACAGCCAAGTAAGCAAGCAGCTCTAAGGAATTCTCCAAAATATAACAATTGTTTAAATAAATACCACAAAAACATTTTCCTGGTCTTATTTGGGTACCTCTCTCTCACACAAAGTCCCTCTTACCTTGTTAGCTCCTCACGTAGATTGTTGGGCTCTGATGAGTAAAACTTTACGCGAAAATGCAGACAATATGGTGGGCCAACTGCAAAGTAGAATTCATTCAAGACAGCAGTAAGAGTTACTGGATGAGACATTTTATTTTTTTATTACACAGAATCACATAACAAAACTTGACTGAAATTGGCTCTGTCCTACCACACGGTCTTAAGGACAGAATTCCTTTGTGACAGGGAAATGCATGAAAAGCATTAGGGTGAAAGGACACTTAAATATATGCACAAAATAGTTTTGCATGTCACAAGTCAATCCAACAGTGGTATCACACTAAATTGACCTGTCCTGCCAAGAGCACACATAAGTTAATCCCTGTATTTGTGGACTCTATCCATCACAAGAAAGCTGTGCATTTTGGCTTTGCAGTTGACAGAACCTCCAGGTGCTCTGTTGGTCTCTGTTAACACCTTGCCAGCGCTCTGGGAAATGCCCACTGCTGACAGCTCAGGCCCCTTTATTCCACAGAAGTTCAGACATATTTTAGTGGGATTTAACAGACCCTTCTGTGGGAGAAAAATCTTTTCTGGAAACTAAAGAGTTAATTCAGGAAAAGGATGGATTAACAGTTCTTTAAAAATGTGCAGCACTCTGCTGATTCTTGCATCTGACAGGAGGAATTTTTTCTCTCTCGGTGCTTCCAAAACCTCTGTGGTATTAACACAGCACCACAAATCCCTGAAGACTTCCCACAGCGGAGAGCAAGGAAGCCGCTGAACAAAAATCAGCTGATGTCACAGCTTCACCCACCACTGAAACGATCAAACCACTCTAAATCCTCGTGCAGCTGGTAAGAACTTGGTGGACCGAACACAGATTGGGACATTCAGGACTGCCCCAAGGGATGGAGGTTCCAAGAGAAATTTTTCTATAGCCAGGATAATGACCTATAACACTGAAGCATCTTCAGCTGCCTTGACTCCATTTAAACCATAATTAATGAACCTCTAATACGTTTAACCAAGGACATTAGACTAAAGTAATATGAGCTACAGAGGGAACAGGTCATTAAACAACCAGCAGCACCATGCCGTGTTTTTGTCACTGAGTCTTGTCACCCATCACAGGACACTGCCCCTCACCACCCATTTCAACTCTCTGTGCTTCCTGTATATTCAATTTGAGATACCAAAAGAAAACAGAAAGGACACTTACTTTTAACTTGCTTTTTAATGCTTTTTGTGTTGTCCAACCAATGCTGAAAAAGAAATTACTTTCATTGAATCATCAATAAAGAAATCTCACAGAAAGAACAAAAAAGAAAAAAAAAGCATATTCATCAGTGATGACCATCTTGGAATAATAAGTAGTTCGCTGAAACAATCTAACCCAAATCTTTCACAAATCAATGAGCTCTCAGAAAGCTGTGAAGATCCTTTCACTCAAAGTTTGTCATGGAAAAGGTCAGTTTCAAACAACAGAAACATCATGTAGTACCTTACTTCAAGCCAATCTTCAAGAAAGCATCATCTGCTTTAAAAAAAAAAAAAAAGTGCTGACAACCAACTTCAATTACTAACATTTTCATCCCATCCAAACAAACAAACACATAATTCACACCTTAGTAGGTCAGTGACAACATGCCAGAAAGGCATAAATCATAGCTGGAGACTCTGGCACTTAGCTGTTCGTGTTCACTTGGGGTGGAGGGGAGAGAGAAAATAAATATTGTCAGCTTTCAGGAATTTTCTTTAGATGACCCAAATGTAGTAACAGCAAGGTTTTTTACATCTGAACATAAGCGTCAGCTTACCTAATTCTCCAAAATATATTCACAGGTGACATTTTAGCAATTGTCACATGGGAGGACAGAAGTTACTGCCTCACCTACTGATGCTAATTATAAGCTATTTACTAGAAGTGAAGCCAAAATAATGGCTTCACTTATCCTGCATACAACACCATGTGAAAAACAAGCTATAGATGGCAGGTTGAGAGAAACATCTACATGTATATACTATGCTCCTTAAAATAACTGTATATACTCCCACTGCTAAAAAATTACCAGAAATTAAAGAAAAAAGCTGGAAAGCTAACATACAGCTAGCGGTAGAGACCTACTTCCAAGCACTGAGTAGTGCACACCTACTTCCTCAGAAGGAGGTGAGTCAGTTAAACAGTAAACACAGCACCCTACTCAACATAATTGCATTGACTCAACAGCCAGAGCAAACTACCTAGCACACCATGTCCTGCATGGTTCACAATGCCCAGGTAACACCACCTCATCTGATCAATCCCACATGTCACCTTGCAACTAACACAGATGAATTATATACTTAGCAACACTCCTTTTGTTAAACTATGTGCCAGAAAGTTCACAGTAGGCCCCACGGAGGACAGAAAAGCAACATGGGTATGGGAAAGAACCGGTATTTTCAGGTCGCAATGCCAAGTGCAAACACATTCCTGTCTCCAGAGCAGCCCTGCCTTCTGCAGAGTGTGTGTAAAATCAGCCTGTAATACAGCCAGGATATGCAGCAATTGATATATCAGCTGCAGATCAGAACAACTGAACCATCTACTGCTGCCGTGCACACAGCTGAAAACGCTCTCATCACCTGCTAACACAAAGTAGCTACAGAAACCTATCTGAACTGTATCTAATATAATTTTGAAATAAAGCAGGAAGTTCAAGGAAGAATTAAGCAAATATTTATGTCAACTTTGCTTACACTACCAGCAGAATGGAGTTGAGCAATATTTTTGTTTCTTTGAGAAAATGACAGAATCTCTGTTCTTATTCCATAACACACTTGCTGCAAGGGACAATTTACTTACTCCTTCCTCCACCATAAAAATATACGAACTACCCACTTAGAGGCTTGCAGGTAATTTAAATACAGAAACAGCAAAGAGAGTCACTTCTGTACTCCAGGACTGGCTGTGCGCGCCTGTTTCATCTCCCTCCTGTTTTCTCTCATCTCCTCCACATTCCATGTGGAAGGCAAGTGAGGGGCCCGCAACAGGCTCTGATAGTGTTTTACTCTGCTTGGCTCCTACCACTGCTGCCTACAAGAGCTCTGCCTGAATGGTCAGGGTGTGCAAGGAAGAAGGGAACCAGAACTGCTTCTAAATGCAGGGGAAGGAAGGAAAAAACCAACAAAAAAACCCCAAACCAACACATGGACACAGAGAAACGTCAGGAAACTTAAGATTTATTCCAAGTGATTAAAATGGAATTCAAGAGGACCTGGCAAAAAGTTTACATTTTGATGAGAGTTTGCTCAGCACAGTCTACTGCTGAAATCTAGAGATAAAGTTTGCTAAACAAAAAGCAATATGAACAACTGACTGCACAGAGTACTGGAAGTCCTCACTAAAACATTTTGTTGCTTCAGAAATTAAAAACACAAAAATCACCCCAAAATCAAAACACAAAAAGCACCCCAAAGCCCAGAATCATTTCAAGAAGGTAGGGTAAATGAGTTTGGTTTTTTTTTTTTTTTAGTAAGATGGGGAGGCTAAAACTGGTCCCACACTTTATGGCATACTTAGTACAATGTTACACAAATAATTTTCAGCATTAAGCACTACATTAGATAAAACTGCCAGAGTAACAAACCAATGTGCTGTACAATTCCATTACGAAGAGCAAGTATTTGATGCTTGCAACCTGTATGTTTGAATTAGAAATTTGCCACATGTTAAGTATTCATAGTATTACTAGAAACACCTCTGCAGCATGGCTAGAGGAAAAGTCAAATAGCCCAACAAGTTAACAGCAATCTTCATCTTTTGTGTCACTGGACATGCTGTGCTGTTCATTGTCAGCCTGAATCGAAGTTACTCAAATTAACAATAGCCTGTTCCCTCGGCTGCCAGATTAAGTCAGATGTACGGTGGACAATATAGCAAATAATTCCTTTTGCCATCTCCTGCCTCTTACTGGGGTAGATGGGGAGGTAGAGACCGAAATCTATTCCTAATCATCAGAATAGCAATGAACACAGAAATCACATGAAAACAACAATTCTTTCACTTCACAAATTGTTTCAATAACTTATTTAAGAAAGCTAGTATTTGAATCCTACAATCCAAAATGCCTGGAAGAGCTTGTATTATCTGGGATGCCCCCACTCCCCAATACATCATAAGCTCAAATACCTAACTCCTAATCACTTCAGCAGCTCAAAAGCAGAAAAAGAGCTATCCTTCAGTTGTTCAAAATGAATCTGTTTTAACTGTGATTTTTCAATAAACAGGGAATTTCTCAATTTTTTATTTAACTACATGTTGCTAGTTTTTCAGAGTTTTCATATCATTAGATGCAACTAGCTAGTAAGGCAATATACTCAGATTTAAATTGGGTAGCAGAAAGACTATCTCATTCAGAGACAGCAAACAATTCTGTCCACAGTAAGGGACTGGATTCCTACACTGTTTATTTAACGGGTCTCCTGGATAATCTTTGACAAGTCACTTGATTAGTCTCTTGCTTTTGTTTCCAGCTGCAGATTGTGTTTCTGCTAGAATATGCCAGCTCCTCTTTGCAAAAACGGCTGCCGACACAACAGCTCTTCACTTCTTAAAGCAATTATCTCTGGCTCTTCTGTGTTCAGCTCTTCTGGCAAAATGCAAGCTTCCTTATACAGAGTGTATCAGTAAAGTCCAGTTTAAACAGATTGTTATCTCTAGTCTGCCTCTTTTCAGTCACACATAGTTAAGAAAAGGAAGCAAACTAAATTCTAAATCGCTTGTACCTGGTAGGTTGTGCATTATCAAATACTTAATCAGGTGCTGTCTGGACTGGAAGTAACAATTTGCTGGACAAAAGCAAGCCATGAGCCATTGCTGAGACAGAAAAGATTAACTCTTATTTCCCCATTTCAAGATGAAATTACTTTATTTGCTAACAGAACAGTAAGAGAAAAAAAAGATCACCACGCAGATAGTTTCACCAGTTACAACTAACCGTGAACTCTTATGATATTCTAGAGGCACAAGGAAATACTTCAGAAGCCACATGGCAGAAATTAAATATCTAAAACGTACAGATTATTTTTTTCCTGAAGCAAAAAGATGAATGCAATGGAGCCATTTACTACGAATACTCAGCATCCTAGACTGCACATGCATAACACAGCTAACTTGATTTTATAAATATAAAATGGTATGTAACGGGCTGTATTCTAATATCTCTCGGCAGGAGGAACGCATGGTTCCATTAGTGTAACAGTCTTCTCCTTCATAGTGTTAAATGTGTCTGTTCTGCAAGAGATTTAAGACCACTTTCACTACTGGGAACTGCAGCCCAGCTAGCTAATCCTGCTAGTCATGAAGCTTGCTTCAGACGCTGAACATCAATTATTTTCTCAGAAGAGAAAGTTCCCTACAATTACAAGCTAGGCATAAAACTTGATTCTCAATCATTTTGAAAAGAAGGCATCAAGTTATAAGTGCTCTGAGGTGGATAACACAGTGTCCAAAGCTATCAGATTCTTTCAAATATTCAAGCTTGGGGAGGTGTTTTGCCATCGTACAAAGCTGGAATAATTAAGATGTCATCTTCAAATTGTTCTGGACATAGAACCTCATAGAAGTAAAGGAATATACAGCATTGCTTCAGGTTTTTAGCTCATCAGCAACTGTCTGTGCTTCTACGCTACCATCCTAAACATGAAATAATTCTGAAGTGGACTTGAAACGCAGAAACAATTAGGTCATACATTTAACAAGTAAGACTGACATACACAGTATGAAAACTCAGTTATCCTTCTACCTGGGGGTGTCAAGATAAGTGAATACAGGTTTAAGTCACAGGGATGCAGGACAGACAAAAATCTACTCCTTGCCTAACATCTCACTTAACCTGCAGCTATACTCGTGGGCAGGATTAAGTACCTGAACATAAGAAGTATCTACATAAAACTCCACAGCCAGCAAGTGAAAGAACCATGGTTGCTTCCAACAGTGCCCTGCTTCTGATTTCAAAAGCAATCACGTTTTTACCAACACACAACAAACTTCACAAATGAACTCAGGCTTGCAAGAACCCTCTACTCAAACTGTCCAGTACATATACGAACACACCTATATCCCCCCCAAAATTTCTACTTGCAGGTCTGAGTCACAACTGATTTGAGGAAATCAAAGGCACACCCCTCTTGACAACATTCTTTCCCAAGCAGCCATTAAAAAGATCACTTTTGCTGATGAGAAAGTTGATGGCATTGGCAAAGGAAAAATTTCTCCACTCTGCAGAACAACAAAGAGCCAAGCACTCTGATTTTGCCCCTTCCTCTCTGCATCAGCAGCATCAAGAATTTCTACGTGACACACCAGGCTCTGGGGTCCTACTGGACCAGCCTGCCTAATGACAACAGAAAGTGTGACAGGAACAAGAAAAAGACAAGAAAGGAACAAGTAACAGCATTGTAATATGTTAGAGTACTCAGGTTAAAATTAACCTTGGAGTCACTCAAACTAACACACCCCAGAGCTTCTGCACAAAACTTAACTCCAAAAAAACCAGCTTTCTTATAGCATTTTTGTCAATATTAAGATTTAACTTTTAGAGAAAAAAAAAGAGCACTGCTACTCACCGCCACTTGTGCAGAATCCATGAACCTTAATCCAAAGTAGTCACTTTCTATTAGGTCCAGATGATACATGATCTGTTCAAATAGGAGCTGGCCTTTGGCTTTTTTCTGAAAACATAAAAGGATTTAGTAAGTAGCAGGTAGATTTATTGTAGCATCTACCATCTTCTAGGCATACTTTACATTGTAATGCCAAAAGTAAGAGAATCCCAAAATTAAGCTCCTGAAAATGTAATGTGGAATTTTTTTTTTCTTTCATATTTTCTGATGGCTGTTTTTCTGAAAGGCAAATGTACACCTAACAAGAAGCACACATAATATCCTTAAAGGACTTGCATAACATCCTTTCTTGGAAAATGTAAACATTGACTTGCATAAGACTGTGTTAAAACATCATTTTATCACCATCCCTTTTAGGCTTTCCTTACTCACCAAAGTTGAATAGAACTAGAAATATAGCTAGTAGAATGACAATGACTAATGCACTGGTAAATTTTCAAAGCAAATTACAGCAAATTGCTTAAGAGTTTACCACTGTTTGATACCTAGGCAATGCACCAGTTTTGAAGCAGGTAGCAAAGCATATTGAATTAGGATATAGCATTCCATTAGCAAGTGCTTTTAATAACTGACAGGAAACAGTCTGGGGCAAGCAACTTTTGCAAATAGAACTTAGATAACACATTTACAAAAGTGAGTTTGTAAAAAGCCACTGCATATGCTCATACATAATATATAAAAAAACTTAGCTTTAGTTCCAAGTAAACATCATTTTTACAGTGATGATCTAAAAAATTAAACAGTCTTTTTAAAGAGAAGGCATATGAATAGCACTAGGCAGTTTCTACACAGCATACAATTTTCAGGCTATGAACTCCTTCATAGTAATACACTGAAAGAAAAGCTTAACAGTAATACCTGAGATGCCTAAAAGTAATAAGAACACATTAATAAGTTAGTAGATCAGAGTGCAAGTCACAGTGTTGAAAGAAATATTTTTAAATGCAAAGAAATGCAGAAAGGATTTATGTTTACTCTGCAAGAAACTGAAGGATTTCTCTATTTCCGTAATACCATCTTGCAACCTTTTATCTTAATATTTATCCATTCACAACTTGAGAAATGGATTAACTTTCTAAGCATACTTTATAGTAAGCTAACAATTAGTAGATTTATTCCACCCCTCAAAATTCCTGGCCAGCTAGAATTCTTATTCTCAGAAATAATCTGGTTTAATCACCAAATCATATCCATGTAAGAAAAGCACCATGTATAATTTTTGCCACCTTTCTCTACCCTGATCTTCAAATATTTTATATTCCACCTTGCAATCATAATCACTGGTTTAGTTAAATCCAACATGACATTTTGCAGCCCAAAGTAAAATCTCAGAGAAGTCTGTAAACTGAACCTGCCTAAGCAAGTTGTCCCACAGTTATTTATTTCCAAGTATTAGGGGAGGTACAGGGAACGAAAGGCAATTAGACCAGCAGACAACTTCACACACACACACACACAGCATCTACAAACGTTGTATGATGGAAATGCCGAGATGTAGACCTCATCCAACTCGTTCAGGGCAAGTTTTTTTCTGTTGACTTCAAGAAAAAGTGCTTCTCAGACAACAGCAGATTTATGAAACACCAGCAAGACTCTCCTAAGAGAAGCCTTAAGGTAAACCACCTACAAATAAAACCACACATTTCTTCCACTATTTGAGTTTGTATACTCTTTCTTGAAAGAGCAAGGCATTGAACTGTTGATATTTTCTCTCAATACAGGATGTCTTCTGCTTAAACAGTAAGATGTACTAATACAAGGTAAATCAATTCAGCACTTACAACAGCAAAACCAGAAAAATATTTTATTTTGCATTAAGCTTTCTGCACCTTGTCTAAAACTAGAGGAAAATCTCCCCTTATTGGGCAGAACATTTTAGATCCTTCCCAATTTCTGAGTAAGTAATCTCTCAAAACTGTAATTAACCAGTTATCTCAGTCAAATTCCCTCCTGGGACAGGCAATGGAGCACTTAAACTCCAGCCTGGAATTACTATACCTACTTAGACTACCAACAACCGAAACTTATTATTATTCAAAATTCTGTAGTGTCAAATTAGCTTCAGAGTGTGTTCGCCTTTTCAGTCATCTCAGCAAAGAACTCAAAGATCAAGTGGACCCTGAATGACTAATGTGGGAGAAAGTCCCTGAAGAATAGCACTGGAACAGCTGTGGAGAGGTCTGCAGGGCTGCTGGTTGTTTTCTGACTTAAATCACCAGGGCTGTCATCCTGGATTTAATTATGCAGTACTTTGCACATGACTTAAACCATCAGTTGCTGTATTTGGATGTGCTTTAACGTTAAGCTCAATTTCTTTCTTAAAGTTATACTAAAGTTCTTCCTCTTTATATTTGAACAGCTGCCAAAAATTGAATTGCTTTGTAACGGATCATTTTTTATGAATCAAAATTCATTTCTTTGTAAACAATAAAACTGTGATCTTAAGTGTTTTCAAAAAACATAGCAAAGATACACTTCTATTACACTTGCTAGTGAGAAGCTACCCCTAACTCTGTAGTGGCAATATCCAATTGAAATTACATTTTTATCCCACTGCTACCCTACATTTTTTTTTCCCCTTCCCCCTTTCCTTTTTTTTTTTTTTTCTTTTCTTTTTTTCCTTGCAGCAGAGCTCAGGTTACTCTCAAAGGGCAAATATTTTCAAGCTGCTTAATGGTTACCGATGAACTATTAACAACTTCACTCACAAGCAGCCCAGCCAGTGCCTGGTCCTTCAGGGCACAAATTAAACTCCTCATGTGTTTGTAATTCTGTAAAACCCGACTACTTGATTTACACAGTTTGCTATACTCTGTAGGAAACAGCAGCAAACATCTCACAGCAGGACAATCAACAACTGAAGTGGGAAACTTAAATAAAATATATAACTTACGTAAGCCAGAGCATGTAGGGGTTTTGCCACACTTTGGAACGAGATAAAAGCATCTTTTGATCACTCTGGTATGAATCATGTCCCCCCCCAGCCCCTGAATGGCAGGGATGCTCCCAACTATGTCCTAGTGACATCTCATGCTACTCTTAACTGCAATTGCTGGCTGAGTAAGTGTTACAAAGGAAGGACTTAACCCCAGTAACTCAGCTGCAAGGTTGGGTAATGCCAACTCTGGTGTTCACCTCAGCAGTCTGGTTTGTCCCTTCATCACTGGGATAAGGTGATAAGGAGACATTGACCTTGGCTCAGGCATCTTGGTCAGTGCCTAAAACCAGAAAGGCAGCATTTATACCCTCTTTTCATGGTCTCAGAGGTAAAGGCTCTGTCATGGAAATGCATTCAAGAGCATAAGCCAGCAACTCAGTGCCCCACAACTTGCCTGTCTGATACAAAAGCCATTTTGAGGACTAGCAGCAGCCAGAACAGACCACCACCGGTAGAGCAACCCTTGTGCTGGGCAGGCACCAGCTGAATGGCTCCCTTTGTAAGGTTTTTATCAGGTTTTTAATGACAGTGAAGTACTTCCAACTTCCAAAACTTGGAAAAAATAAAACCAAAACAAAAAAGCTCACCTAATGAATTTACTAACTGAAATGCTCATCAGAAAAGGATTTTTCTCCTCTTTCTTTTCTCTGTGAAGAAACTGAGGTTCCTATACAAGATGAACTCTGAAAAATAGATGAAAAGCCTTTACCTTCATGGGACTTATATCCCTTGTGTATCTGCAGCTGTACTTTTCTGTCAGAAAATTTCTTCAAATTATTATGTTTATATTGCTTATTAACAATAATTAACAGTAGCCATTACATTCAGTAGCTACTGAGGGGCAAAAACCTCCCTTCCTGTTTTTTGTCAACTCATTAGGTGGGTTATCATTCATATTCATACCAGTTTCCTCAGAGACTCCAATTAAGCCTCAGAGAAGGTGGCGACCCCTATTCAGGGCTTACAGCTACCCAGTTGCTAGGATGTAACACGTTTACAGACCATGGCAGTGCAGGAGCAGCAGATGAGCCTGTCGATTTTTTATGAAGTTAATCCCCCTTCTCCCAAATGGCATATTTCAAAAAAATAAGCCATGAGAAAGCTCCAACAGTGAGCTTTAAAGGAAAAAGATTTCATCTCAATATAATGAAAACAGTATATATAGCTAACAACATTAAGGTTTTCTGGAGAATTGGAGGGTTAAAACTCCTTACCTTTACAAAGGCAGCGTTAGAAGTACGCATTATTTGTATCACCCTGATCTTCTTAGGGCTTCAAGGACTGAGCTACAAAAGGAGTTGCTCTTCTCCTCAACTCCAAGCATCAATCTTTCAAATAGCTTTTCCAAATTCCACAGTCAATTTTCTCCTTCATCTTAAAGATGCCACTGGCAGCAAAACACCAGCTCTGCTTCTCTCCCTGGTTTATCACAGCCTTTGACAACATGCACCATATATTCTTGTACTGAGTAAAAAGCCCTGCAGGTGGGAAGACCGCAGTGAATAATTTTTACCTCCAGAGACAGAGTTTATCAATTCTTCTGTTTACTCAATCTCTCCCAAATACAGCAAGATAAGCATTTGGGATTAAACATTTTGTTTCATTATTCTCTGGAGAAAGGAAAAGGCATCTCCCAAAAATATTAATAAAGAATTTATTTCAATACCCACTATAACTATACATTTATTAGAATATTATAGAGAAGAATTTTAATGTACTGTGCTCAGGTTTATTGACACTATGCATAAAAAGATAAAAGATTCAAAACATTCACACTTGTCAGTTTGTTTTGTCAGAAGTCTCTTTATTTTTCCTCTCCTAGAAAGTTTATATTTTCTGGTTACACATTTGAGAATCCATTTCTGAGTCTATTTCCTAATATTCTTTCCAATCCAGAATATATTCAAACTGACTGTCCATCACTGAGGTTTAAAGATTAGATACCTCCCCCCGGTACATTCTCAAAACACTTCAGCTTTATTTCGTGTTCCACCTACAGGGTTCTCAGGAACAGTTTGGTTAAAAGCATGAGAGCCTCAGCCTTTGAGCTCTATACAGGTGCAGCTCAGCAGCAAAGGCTTTGGACAAAATTTGCTGTTATGCCACGAGTTAGCAATGCTAAACCTTTGGGCAACTAAACCAGCCAGCAGCACCATCCCCAGAAACACTCGGTACCACATCACAGGCCAAACAAATTACTCTGAGAGCAGCAGCAGCTTGCTTCCAGCTGCTCCCTTCCTTCCCTTCCACCGTGGTACCACATTGCAGGCCAAACAAATTACTCTGAGAGCAGCGTCAGCTTGCCTCCAGCTGCTCCCTTCCTTCCCTTCCACCGTTGTCAGGGCATCGGGCATTGCAGCAAGCCTCAAATGCTCACCTGCTATTACCCCAAAATCACTGGACTCCCAGCACAACTCAGCACGGGCAGTCTGCAATTCTGCTGCTGCTCAGAAGTGCTGAAATGACTCAGCATGTACTGCATGTCTTATATTCCATCTCAATATGCATTCAAACCTTGCACCCCAGAAGCACGGGATCAATCTGAACTACGGCTTGGGCCCCCTTATACCACACACTCAGCTCGGGATTGATTTTTCCAGTTTCAGCCCCCTAAAGGTCTTTCAGTAGTTTAAGCAAATAGTCAAAATCATTTCAGTAGTTTAAGACAAAGACCATATGATAAAAAAGTTTTAAACCAAAACTTCATGGCCTTAACACACATACACAAGCAAATGTTTATTTACTCATTACTTTTGTCAGCTGAGATTTATTTTGAAAATTTAAAAGCCAGCCTTGAACACTAAAGATTACTCATTTTATTCGAAGACTGATTTTCCAATATTTCTACTATTACTTGACTTTCTTTTTAATCAGCATCTGTGCCACAGACAGCATTCTGTATTTCATATTTACAGCTACAAATATTCAGCAAGTAGCCGCAAATATTCTACAAGCTTTTAAAAATAACAGAGTGGATTACTGCGTAAAAACAATTATCACAATACATCTCTGATCTTGTAGTCAGATCAACACAGATCATCTCCCTCCACACAAAAAGCCAACAGCACTCGTCAACAGTTTCCTGGCAACATTTCTGGCATTCCAAAATCCAGACAGATTTCTTAATTTTATTTAAATCACTACAAATATAGTTCTTTTTATCTTATTTTGTAAGCACTACTCCAAAACTGTAAACAGCTTAGCTAACTCCTGCTATTCCACAGAGCTCTTGGACTGGTTTATATAAGACCTTATTTTAATGATGCTTTATTATAATAAGGACAAAAACATCTCATTTTGCAATCTCCATATTCAATTTCATGCATGCATAAGTAAGGAATATTCCAAGAGGAAAAACTACTCAGAGAGCATCCATTCTCGTAATGTCTTTCACCTTATACCACTAGGAAGCTTTTGCCTAAAACTTGGGTTGCATGTACCAAAACTGGAATACAATTAATGCTCTATTATCCATAAGAAGATTATGTAAATTGTGGGTTAAACAGGGTCAGGTTTTTTTACCAAAACACCCCTGGCTTCCACAAAGCACAGTGCTGCTTCTGTAAGATCCCATACTCACTATCTATTGCTACTGTAAGGCTGACCTCTTCCCCCACACAGAAAGCTGTACAAAAATTTTTAAAAAGGTGCATATTCCAAGTGTATCCCTGTCATTTAATTTGCATTACTTGTCTTACCATTTTTCCCCTCTCCCAATTATTACTATGAATAGCATAAAACTGACTATCTCTACAACAAATACTCTATGCTTAGATTTTTTGATTTAAAAAAGTCCTTGGAGCCCTCCAGTATTCAACACAGCACGTTATTTGAAATTCTTGACAAACACTTTTGTTATCAAGTATTTCATAAACTATTGGTGACTCCAACTAAAAACAGTTTTCAAGGAAAAATACTGCTATGACACCCCCACCCCTTGCCCCAACCTGCCTTTCCCCACAAACCATGACTACCAGAAGAGCAGGTATTCCAGCTGCTGAAGGGTTCCCTTGGGATCCCAGATTGGTATGACTGAGCTGACAGAGTCTTCAGGTATTAAACCAGGGCTGTTCATGGCTTTTGAGCTTTTTGGAATTCCTGAGGTGCAGCGGAGGAAGATGGAGTTTAGTTTCGCATGGGAACAGGATTAAAAGCAAGATAGGAGATGTCAGCAAAACAAAATTCTTGTCCTCTCACCGCTCATACCACTAATCAAACACTCCACCCTTGGATCTTAAACAATTAGAAGAAAAAACACAACCCAACTTTTGTACTGTCCAAGTTGAACTCAAGGTAACAGAAAGCAGCATGTATGACAAACGACATCAACAACAGCATAGTTAATAGACACCGCATATTTTATAAAAATTTTTCATAGACAATAATTATCTTCTCAGTGTTTGACTAAGCACATAAGTGTAAAAAATCACTGAATGCATTTCGACAAACAAAAAGCTTCAAAAAAATAGTAACAGACAAGGAAAACTACCAGGTTGAAATGCAACTTGAGAATCTGAGATGACGGTGGGGGGAAAAAACCCCACACTTTTCCATCTACCCTAAAAGAACACTGATAACTCACATGAAGTTCATGCCCCTCATTTCAAACATACCAAAGTGACAGTAAATAGCATACATAACACTGATACTCTTCAGTCATTGACATGGCTATGAAATAAAGAAGATACTTAAAAAGAAGTCTGTGCACTGCATAGGACTGTAGCCTTGATGAACAGTTCAAGTCAGGCAATTTTGTAATTAAAAACAACAGAAGAAATAGGCAAGCAGACAGATTAAGTGGCTTGACAGACACCATAGATAAGATCAGTGGACAAAAAGCAGAGTTACTGCTCAAATCCTGTCTCTGTTTTTAATAAATTAATCTCAACTGCATCAATTACAAGACATCCCTTCTGTCTTACTTTCAATATTCATAAAAACATCAGTCTTTGCTGATTAAAAAGACTCTGAAACATTTTTGGTTTACATGATACTGTTCCCTGTGGTTGCCTTTTTTTCCTTTTTTTTTTTTTTTTTTTTTTTAAATTTAAACAGAAACTCATTAATCTCAGATTCAATTATATGAACAACCGTAACTCCAGAACACTCTTCCTTCAGTAGGAAGTTCACCGTAAGGATGTAGCTCAACAAGCATATTAAGCAAGCGTAAACCTGCTACCATTCCTCTAAATGCTTCTTCACCACATTTGGGGAGGCACATGGGGAACCAGATTGGAGAATCACTCCAGCTGGAAATTAACATAACAAAATTACATCAATTATTTTCAGCCACCACATTTTCTTGACTTAGCGTACTGCCTGCCTGCCAAAAAACTGTTTCTTCTGCCAAGGGGTATGCAAAAACAAGGACAAACGCAATAATGAAAGCAGCATTTTTTCTTCCTGTGGCAGCAACAATTTATGCCACTGTAAAGTATTTATGTAGCCACGGATTAAAAGAGGTATGGCATTCACGCCTGCCAAGACAACTCTTTATCTGGCCATGAACTAACCTGTTTCAGGTTTAACTAAACGATTCAGTCTCAAGAAACACTTTCTGTTATTTATTTTTAACAACAGTTTCACAGAACATCAGTAGACAATGGGACTATGCAGAACTGAACTAGCAGACCCAAAGTGTTCATTTTAAACCAAATTTACTGCCAAAGTAACAGAACCAGTCTTGGAAAAGGCCTTAGCTCAAAGAGGATGACAATTCTCAAGGAAAGCTTTTGTAGAAGAAAAAAAAATATCTCTATATAGATGCACACATGTATTTTTAATTTAGCTTTAGATTTTAGAAAGCAATGTCGTTTTGCCAGGATTTTGTACCCTTCACTTCACCCCATCTTTTCCCTGCCTTTTTTTTTTCCTCTTTCAGAGTCAACCCCAAAATATGAACAATGCAACTGGAGACACAATAACACACACACTAAAGAGTTTGAAATGAAACACTTCATCTACTTTTAATTTATTGTACCTTAATCACCAAAGGAACTGGTACATTATGATGCACTGTAATTACTGCACCTAGTTATGTAGATTTAGCATATTTGTTTACTGTTACTCCTAACCTAAGATGTCCACAGACAAGGCTTTATATTGGCTTACAAAGTAAAAAAGCAAGAGTGAAAAAAGTTTCTTGTAGAAAAAAATAGTTACTACTGCACCCCGATCTATGTTTTATGATCCATATACCAGGTCATGACACCTTTTCAGGTTCAATTTATGCTCCTCAAAGCCTTAGAAACATTGTTAGAGGCGCCAGGAATTTTCCTACAGAGCCAACTCCGGCTCCAAAGATTACTGCTCTCGTTATGTGGAGACACCAATTTAAACTCAAGTACTTTTTAAGTGTAAGTCTTGCTATAAAGTG
>NW_010101024.1:28668-30806 GCF_000699245.1 Pterocles gutturalis
AGGCATTATGCAGCACTGGGTATGTTCATTACATTGTTTCAGAGATGTGCAAACTAGTTTTACTACCCTCTACAAACACCCATCTATATAGTCCTTTTGCAAATGAAGATGCTAAACTGTTTCTTTAAGTTACTTATGGTTCTGGATATCACAGTAGTTATTTCCGTTCACTGTGTCAACACCACCACTCCATACTCTTAACAAGTTGAGCCTTCCTCAGACTACCTAACATTATAAACATTCTAGAACTGTGCTTAAAGTAAGAAAGTGAAAAAACAAAATCCATTTCAAGAAAGGCTGCTCTGCACACACTTTCTAGCCAGCAGTCCAACGCCAGCACAACTGTTATTACAGCCAAAATCGTACAGAACTAGTTAGAAGGTCTCGCAGATCCACAGCTTCCTAACTCAGATATGTAAGCTCAAAACAAGTCAGTAACACCTATAATGCATGGTAATGGAAAAACAGAGAACAACACTCCTATTGCTACTGTTCATCCTTCCGGTCAAAACCAGGTATGTAATTAAGCAGCGAAGAACAGCCACGTGCATATAAATGGAGCTTTAGAAATGTAAAACAGTGGCTAACACCTCACTCCCAATAAAGCACTATAAGACGATCCCTGCTATATAATCTGCCCCGAGGTAGGGAAGTAAGTAGAATTCTTCTCTTCCCCTCCCCTCTCAAATTTGTGTCAAGAACTGCATCCATCCCTGACACAAAATCAAAACAAACCACAAAAAAACACACTGAAATTATTTCTAGCACTGAGAAAATTAAAAAAAACAACCCTAAAACAACCTCCCAGTATTCTGGTGTGTGCCAACAGTGACTGGTCACACACACACATCTAGCAGAAGGCTGCCAAATGCTTTCCCAACCCTAAAACAACTTCCCAGTATTCTGGGGTGTGCCAACAGTGACTGGTCACACCGACATCTAGCAGAAGGCTGCCAAATGCTTTCTGAGATTGTTACCTCTCCTGTCTTGCTCCCTTCTCCTCATCCCTCCTCTTTAACAGCTACACTAAGAAATCTACCTTTCTTCTCAAGATACATACATAGTTCGGTGAAAAGAGAATCTTAACTCATTCGAAAGAAAAATCTACCTTTCTTCTCAAGATGCATACATAGTTTGGTGAAAAGAGAATCTTAACTCATTCGAAACATTAGCACAACAATTCACCAACACACTAGAAAACGTTTGATGTATCAAGCAAAATGACATCTAATAAAACACTCCCTAGTTGCAGTAAATAACAAATTTAACTATTCTTTCAGTACCTTTTTCTGTCCCATACCTTAGCGGACATCAAGTCACAGGGTTGGTTGCTACGACAAACAGATATGCTTTTACCTAGCTTGCAAACAGCAAAGAGCACAATCAGATTGCCACAAGCCAACGGTATTTAAAAAACAATCTTTCACCACTCCTACCGGTAAGTCCACGCTGACATCTGTTCCATCCAGCAGCGCTACTCTGCAAGTGATGATGGATTTTGCATCCCCAGCTGCAGGGATGTGGGTTGCAGCTCTTTGGGCCTCTCTTAGCCGTTCCTTCTCCGCATGCTTACGCATGGACCGCCGTCCAAGCGTTCGACGGAAGAAGCTCAGCATCTTTGCTACAAAAACCAAGACAGAAAAACAACATATAAAGTTACTTTTTTCACAGAAAAAAAGAAAACTAATAGCCTACATTTAAACTTCATAGAAAATGCCAGACTTTGATAAAGAACTGTTAAGAGATTCAAACAGCCATTTCACTTCTTTGGATTTAAATACCCAGAGTCATTGGCTACTTGGAAAAAAACTCATCTCAAACCCTTGACAGTAACTAGGGTGATTTTTAGGACAACTTGAAAGTATACCTAGGAAAAAGAGTGATCATGTAGATCTTACACAAATAATCACAATCCTTCATGACCACCAAATACTACTGCACTCTTCAGTGCGACGGTGATGCTCTCTCAAAACTGGGAAGCAACTAAGAACCGCGTACAACCAGCTATTTCCTTCTCTGACATGCTCTCCTTCTCTCACAGAAAAATAAGTTAAAAACGACCGTTCCCGCCCCAGAACTTCGCTCACAGACCAGGAACGTGGGTGCCGAGCCTCCCAAGGCTCTGGCCAGACAGGCGC
>NW_010101025.1:0-17378 GCF_000699245.1 Pterocles gutturalis
CCGCCGCCGCGCAGGGGGGTGCTGGGGACAGCGTGTTTGTTCTTACTGTGTCCGGTGTCGCCCAGTTCACAGGCTCTGCCTTCGGGTCCGCGGCCATCTGGCAGTATGAGTCGCTCAAGTCGCGGGTTCAGACCTATTTCGAGGAAGCTCGAGCGGACTGGTTGGATAAAATCCGGCCGCAGAAGAGGGGAGACTTCCGAAAGCAGGTACTGGGAGCCAGGCCTGGCCTGTTCGCACACGGGGGGGTTCCTGCAGAAGGGAAAACACGACCCTGGCTTTCCTCTGGTGTAGACACATCTGCGAGCATCATTTGTACAACAGATCCTGGTCCAGTTTATCCTGATTTTTAACTTGGAGAAATAATAGGTTCTCAGCAAATTACAGTTGATATATTTCCTTACAAGAAAGACTGATAGAATTAGTTCAAGAAAGCAGTAACTGACAATATCACTACAAAAGAACTGGATACCATCTGCACCCTGAAATGCAGGGAGGAGAGGTCAGTAGTAGTCATTTGCCTATCCGAACTAGGTACCTTTTGCTCTTTCACTACAAAAAAAAATTATTCTTGCTATGCCTAAGCATTCTCTAAAAGTGAACATGAATTCTGAAAGAGGCCAGAGCTAGCTTAAATTCTGAACCTTAAGCATAAAATATTTTAATCCTCTGGCTTCTGAAATGCATTTGTATTTTCAACCTTTACTTCACAAATAGGGCGTAGAGGCCTTTTTTCTTTGAGACCTGATATTTCCATGCAAATACTTTGGAGTTTGGGCAGTAAGAACAACATAAGTACTGCAAGACTTGTTATAGATTTAGTTGTCATCCCGAAAGTATCAGTCATTTAGTTTTCGATTAAGCATATTTAAAATTAAACATGCATGTATGTTTTACATTTGTTTCAAGGTTACTGCTGTGGTTTGTGATAGACCAGGCTTGCTTACTCTTTCAGGTCTGCTTGTCCAAGGGAAGTGGGGCTGAGTATGGAGCTGGAGAAGTATAGGGTCCCACAGGGAGCTGTTTTTGTAGTGCAAATTGTGAGCACTGGGGTACTTCTTTTGAAGTGGGCAGGTGTTGTGGGTTAACCCTAGTGGGCAGCTAAGCACCACACAGCTGCTTGCTCACTTCCCCCACAAACCCTCCGTGGGATGTGGGAAGAGGAAATGAAGAATAAAAGCAAGAAAACTTGGGGGCAAAGACAAAACAGCAGCAACAACAAATTGTTTAGTAAGTGAAGGATCACTGGGAGAAGAGAGAAGAAAACCAAACAAGTGATGCAAAGGCAATCACTCACCATCTAGTGGGCAGACTAATGCCCAACCAGTCCATGAGCAAAAGATGGCTAAACCTCCTAAAATCCCCCCTTTTCCCTCTCATTGCTGAGCGTGGCATTATATGGTAGGTTAGTTCGGGTCATCTGCCCGGTTGTGTCCCCTCCCAGGCTAGTGCACACCCCCAATCTATTCACTGCAGGGGCAGAGTGAGAAACAGAAAAGGTCCTGATGCTGTGCAAACTCTGTTCAGCAAAAGCTAGAACATTAGCATGTTATCTGTACTGTTTTGGTCAAAAATCTAAAATACAGCACCGTGTGTGAGGTGCTGTAAAGAAAACTAACTCCATCCTAGCCCAGCCCAGTACAGCATGCTTTCTTGCTCAGTGTATATGAACTGCAGGTGAGACTATGATTGCTGCTTAATATTTTAAATAATTTTGGTTTTATACTTTTGTTTTCCTTCAAAAACTGAAGGGGAAGATCTGGTGATTAGCTATCCAAAAAATAAAACAAAACTGCCCTGTTGTTAATGGACTTAAACGCCCAATCACCATCTTCAACTGGTATGTTCTATTTTTAAAAGTTCAGGATCCCCCATTAGCTTCTGAGAGCAATCTACTTCATGTATTGTATAAAAATCATGTTTGTTCAGTGTTCTTATACTGAACGACTTTGCAGGAAATACTGATCTCTGTATCCTGTACCAGAGAATTAAACAGTGCAATTAAATTGTTACTGCAATATCAAATAGTGAATAGTTTGCTTCATACAGCATTATTTCCCACCACCTCCAATCTACAGATAATAGTTATGACTGTTTCCATCAATATGGTTGGAAGGTCATTGAGCTAACAATAAAATATTGTCCAAAATTATTGTGAAAGCTGACGAAGGCAAAGGGGGGTGGAATTTGCCTGTGGGCTGACTGCGCTCAAAATAAACTTTTGCAGGGGTTTTAAACTTGGAGGAGGGCTGGGTGAGCTGGACGCAAGGGGGAATGAATTCCACATCTTGTGAGCCACCTCTGCAAAAGTGACCCTGGCACAAAAGTGGAATCTCTCAAAGGTGGGTGGTGTGATGTCAGACAGCATTAGGGTGTGGCTTAGTCGAAGCAGGGTTTATGCTAACTTTGGCTAATCTGCTAAAGTAAGCATTATGGGCTAGATCCTTATTTAGTACAAGCAGAGGTAAACCCATGGAGTTGTGTAAATGGACATAACCCCCTTCTTTTTGAAGAAACTCTTCATCTGTGTTGGGATATTTCATGAAAAGGGGAGTAGATAACTAATCTTGATCTAGGAAATACCAACTTCAAAAGCTAAGCCACTCAGAAATAAAAAAGTTTGAAACCAATTTACTTAACAGAATTTAAACAGATGCTTTCTGTTCTTAAAGGTAGAACCTTGGGTGACTGTTTTTGAAACTGCAAATACTCTACAGTGGCATTGATGTAGACAATTCTGTTTCAGGTTAACAGCTGGTGGAATAACCTGACTGAGGGTCAGCGGACTGTGACAGGTTTGTGTTAGCTTACAAGTATTAGACATTCACAGGAAGAGAAATATGGCAAACAGGTACAGTATGTTAAAACAGATGGCTTTCCTATCACATTTAGGTTGTAAGGCACAAAGCATGTGTAAACTTACACCTGCACATACACTGGAGTATACAAGAGCATGGTGGAATAGGATAGAGTGACAGAAGAGATCTACTGAAATTTTGATTCTAAGATTTATATATTGTTTTTCACCATCCTTACATTTTGTTGCAAACTTCAAATAGAGAATAATTATGTAACATTTACCATTATGTAAAGGAAACACAGTTGTTTTCCTTGTTAATGTTTCCAGTTGTTACAAAACCTTCTAAATACCTGAATGCTTGGATAAAAATAGAGAAGGCACTATAAACAGGAAACACTCGTTTCTAGTAATTTATATTCTTATTTAAAATAACCTAAGATCACAATAAACATCTGTGGCGTAAGAAGCTGTGCGTTTGCTGTCTCCCAAAGCTGACTATGCCTTAGCAATGCCAACTCAACTTCTTATGCTCGATCTCTAAACAGTATCTTTACAATTCCCTGAAAACCAAACCTCCCCAGAAAATGGAAGGGATGTGTGCTGCCTATTTGTATGGTTCCCCCAGCTTCTGTGCGCAGTTAAATGCAACTGTGCACCAGATTGCTGGCATTTGAGAATAAGCAGATGAAGAGGCAAGAAATGGGAATTTTTAATCTGGCTGGTTTCATTGGTTCTACAGTGGAACAGAAGTTTGAAACCATAGCTTGAATGCCTGAAGTACAGATTTTTGCATTCATTCATTACATTGCAATTAGTCGTCATATTTCTGAAAGGCTTCCACTATATAATATAGCTTTCAGTGTTTTTCCTTGCTCTTTCTAAACTCTGTTAAAGTACTGGATGGTGCTTTTAATGAAATAATGAAGAAAAAGTATGGTTCTTCTAAGCTTACTTTTGAATGCTTGTTTACAGTAAGCATTATGGTGTGTTACATTCATAATTTGCTTTTATACTGTTTTCCTCTTAATAGGTATTATAGCTGCAAATGTCTTTGTATTCTGTTTATGGAGGCTGCCTGGCATGCGGCGGATTATGTTTACATATTTCACCTCAGATCCATCCTCTAGTAAGTGAATAATCATTTGGCTGACTTTCCTACATTGGGATGTCATAGAACCTCTGATCATACTGCAAAAGGTTCGGATGGCACCTAGCATACTTGCAGTTCCATCACCCACAAGCAATCTCAGTCGTGCCCAAATACATCATTTTGCCAAGACAGAAAACACTTCTAGGAAGAAAAAAAGTCAGAAGTAATGGATTAAGAAGAAACCCTCACTGGTGCTTTTCTAAATATTGTAATGTCAAACCTGTTGCCTGCTATCTGGCCTTTTACTGCATTCAGTGGGATGCAGCTCCTGCCTTTTTGAAAGTGAAGAGGTACTTCTCTAAGTGGTATCACTGCTCTTCTGGACAGAATGCTAATCATGCCAGTCTTTGGGAAGGAGGAAAAGAAATCGTACTATGTAATGCCATTCAGAAACTACTCTCAAATGTGATTGATCTTTTTTTCCTTCCTTTAATGTTCTGTGGGATGCAGATAGAACAGTCATCAGTCACATGCATGTGTGCTTGTGTGAATAGACAAGCGTTAGTCTGTATTTTATGTGCAGAGTCTTTGTTTCAAAGTTGGGCTTTGGGTCACATTAAAAAACAAAACAAAACAACTTGGTTTTCACTGTGTGAAATGTTTTGAAGAGGTTTACTTAGGAATGCAAATTACTAGTATTTAATGGCAGAACAATTAGTTTTCATTTCTACAGTAAAGAAATAAAACGATGATACAAACATGCGTTAGGAGAGTACTTCCTGCTATCCTCCTAATTTCTACTGAAAAAGTGGCAATTCGACCAATTCCCCACACACACTCCAAAGCTAAAGATAGCTGTTACCCAGATCTGAGCATCCAACACCCCAAACACTCCTGTTTTAAATAGTGTTGACCTTTAAACCTGCTAATTGGCTTTTTTGCATTTTCTAAGCTGCTGTTTCAGTGAGGAGAGCTGGTAGCTTTTTTGAAAAGAAAATTAGTTTTTCTATATGAGTCTATCTCTGTAGTAAAATAATTTCTAGAGATACTCATGTAATGTCTTCAAAATCTTTCACAATGGAAATATGTCTTTTTTCTTTTCCAAAGCATAGGAGACGTGTTGTAAGATAAATGTTTTATATGAAACATTCCCCAGCAGGTAATTAATACTTTCAAAAGTAGCTGTTTGTACAGCCTGCATATCTCTGGGGTATGTGTTCTACATTTCTGGGTTTATTACATAGCTTGTATTTGAGAGTTCTAAGCATAGTTAGCCTATAGTATGTCTTGATAAATTTCTAGTCTGCATGACATGTAAGCTGAAGCAAATTAAAACACTGACCATTTTCTTCCCATTTTTCTCTATTGTAGGAGCCCTGTGTTCTCCCATGCTGCTCTCTACATTTAGTCACTTCTCTCTATTCCACATGGCAGCAAATATGTATGTTCTATGGAGTTTTTCCAGCAGCATTGTCTCTCTTCTGGGATGTGAGCAGTTCATTGCAGTGTATCTTTCTGCTGGTAATGTTAAATATATATATTTACAACACTTAAAAAATATATATTCATGCAAGTAAAGCAGGTGCATGGTTAATAGATATATGATGACAGATGGCCATCGTTCAATCCCACACATTGCTCTATAGTAACTGCAGTACTTATTTGCTGTTATACAGAATTTTGATGGGTTTAGGATATTTGGCTTCAAAATGTTATGATAATACAAATATCTGGTTTTAAGTCATGGTTAGCTACAAAAATAAGAGCTCTCAATACAACCTCATGGGAGTTTTGTGGGAAAAGATGACAGTTAAGTTAAAACAAACACACCTACCTCCCCCTACCAGAAAACAAAACAAAAACCACACCACCTATGCTGGCTTCTTTAGGAGGATGTACAATTAACATTGTGCTTTCTGATGCTTGTATGCATTGCTGGCATAGTTTCCAACAGTCTTTTTTCCTTTCTAGGGGTTATCTCCACTTTTGTCAGTTATGTTGCTAAAATGGCCACTGGAAGGTTTGAACCATCCCTTGGAGCTGTAAGTATCTCAGATCATGATCTCTGAAGATATTTTCAAAGCCTGCTGTATTCTTTAACCTGCTTAAAAGCCAAGAATAAATTTTGGGATAGTGAAAACTAGGAAAGTTTACCAAAACCAAGAAACCAGGTAGTGATTCCTGTGTCAGAACTTGCCTGTTCTTCAAATATGTGAACTCTTGGAGTTGGCCACTTAATGCTAATGGCTCATAAATGAGTACTTAACAGCAGGACCTCTTGTCACTGAGCAGATAGTTCACTTCTGTAAGTTCATGAATGTTATTGCATAATTGTGTATGTCTTCTCTAATTGAAAATAGAATAATTTAGAAAGAGGTAATGTAATCAGACAAACAAAAACAGCATGTGGTACTAGTGGAAGCTGTAGAGCACGCTGTGCAGAAAGGATGGCACTCCTCACAAAAGCCTGACAGCATGAAGAATATGAGGCAGGCTGAGGAGGTGTTGTGGTTGTCTGTTGTTACAAGAGCTTGTAATAGTAGAATGTTTTAAAATGCTTAACTTGCTATAAGTTTGAGGCAATTAACTTAGCCATTTGGCATGTTTTAAAGGCTAACTTACCTTACTAAATAATTTTGATGAAATCTAGAAGTCAAATTCTTATCTCTCAACTGGAATTAAAAATCTGTTGAGCAGTCCCAAAGTTAAAATTTTTGGTCATGCCGTCTGTGTATTATCCCTTTATCTTGTCAATAAACTATATTTGGAACAAGTTACATTGCATTAGTCTATTGATCTGAACTTACTGAAATTGCCAGATGTGGCTTTAGTTTACTGTATCCACAGCCTTTCTGTTGAGATGTTTCATGGATACAAAAGCCCATGGTTGGTTTTGTACAGACCAGGCAATTGCTTGTTTCATTGACAAAGGATTTCTTGTCCCTGTCCATCTGTTGTTTTCCTTTTTTTGGTACAAGCTTCAGAATGATTCCCTTCATGTGAGATGTCTCTGTTGGATTAATATCTGTTAGATTTCTAGGGTTTACTGGGGAAAAAAAGAACGTTAGCGTAACTTGTTATCTTAGAAATCGGGTGGGCTATTTCTTAATTGTATAAGAGCATTTGAGGGGTATTTTTATTTTATGGAAAAAATATCTGAATATCAATATCTGAAATTCAATTTCAGATATTCAAGTTAAATAATGGTGTCTTGTTTCTTCGCTGTGGTGCTTTGTACTTTGCAGTTTACCACAGGGTTGCATTTGAAAATAAAAGCCAAAAGGAAACAGGTTCACATGCAGAAAAATAAATTTTCCCTTACATAACGTTTCAGCTTACTTTCATGTATTTTAATGTATTTACAGTCAGGAGCTATAATGACTGTCCTTGCAGCCGTATGTACAAAGATGCCAGAAGCAAAACTAGCCATCGTATTTCTTCCAATGTTCACGTTTACAGCAGGAAGCGTAAGTGCCTTTGAAGTTCAAAGAAATCATGCTCTTCCCCATACCTCTCCAGTATCCAAGCATGGCATGTGTCCTCTATGTTTGTGTTTCTAAGCTGTTAAATTTATTTTGAAAGACAATACAAGTCATGGAAGTCCTGGAGACCACTTCTGAATTGTTGCAGCCTAGCACGGTCGTTACACAAGTGTGTAGGGCATTTAGAATTATCCTAAATTTCATCGTCCATGGGTCTGTTTCAAATCTGATACTAAGAGGTGAAGCAAGTTGGGAGAGACTCGGGTTCACCTGTCTGACAAAAACGTGTATACTCATACTGTTCTTTCTGATGGGTGATTTTTTTATAGCAGCACTTGTTACAGGCTAATCTAGTATTGATACACTCTTTTTGAAGAAAGACTTACCAAGACAGGAAAAAACAGAATTTCACTGCTCAAGGGAAAAACAGAATTTTACTTCAAGGGAAATACCATTCCAGCCCTGGAGGAATAACTGCATCCTCATTTGGATACCATCTTCTGATACTTTTAAGAACACTCTTGGGATTAGAAATAAACTACTGAGGCTTTTCTTCATGTGTGGAACTAGGAGCCCTTTTTTGGTTCATTAAGTTCTTTTAAGCACATCCACTACCTCATTTAAAAAAAGCTTCTCATGTATATCTTGACTTGCTTTAATAAGTTAATAATCTTTGGTCCACTACTTAAAGCTGTTTTACTTAAAGCAGTCAACCTTTGTCATTTCAAGAGTGTGAGATGTGATCTTTTTTGTAAGTGAAGCTTCCAGATTTGAACAAGTGTCCTTAGCTGTAGCCTTCATGTTTTGCTTGCAGCTCAGCTTGAGTGGCCCTGTTTTGTGCATGCTACTCTTTAACTGCATCTTTCCTAAGAAAGGTGGCCAGGGTAGAAATATTGGCAGAGCGACAGAGAGCACTGCCACGAGGAAGTACTCATTGCAACAGCAAAACAAAAGCAATATTGGCTATTGCAGTATAAACATTGGAATAATTTTAGCCCTAAGTAATTGCAGCCCTACAATGTAATTACATTTCTAAACTTTATGTACTCCTTTAGCCTACCTTACATGTACTGTAATCAGCTTTTAAAGTAAACAAGCCAATGTAGCAATATAGCTCCTATTCTAACACACATGCTTAAGGAAGGAAGTCCTACTTAAAGTAACACTTGATCCTAACATTAAATCTGTTGGTCTTTTTGGAATGAGGCATTTAGTAAAGTTTCAGATAATTACACTTAACAGTGGTTTGCATCTCCTGAGGATGGTATACCATTGCTCATGCTGTTTCTGGCCATGGGGTTGTTCACTATCATCCTGATTTTTCTACCTTCCAACAGATGCATCATTTAGGAGAGTGTGATGATCAGTTTATATTGGATAAGATGGCAGAGGTACTGCCCTACATGTTCCATCCACTAGAGGGTTGTGTTTGGGAAGACTGATGCCCACTAATCTATGTCAGAATTAGTGAATGAGACTACTGCAATTATGTATTTTGTGGTCTCTTGTAGAATGTACTCTTACGAGTTACTTCCTTTTTTTTTTTTTCCTGACCCGTGTTTGAAATGCATACATAGCTTTAGAAGTGAAGATTGGAAGAGACAGTATTTGAAAAGGACACATTCCTACCCTGCACTGTTCTGTAGCTGCTTGTATCTGTATTTTGACAGCACAGTGCAGCTAAGGACTGAGTCTGTTGTTTTAAAAATTTTTTTTTTGCTT
Source organism: Pterocles gutturalis (assembly GCF_000699245.1). Taxonomy (NCBI): domain Eukaryota; kingdom Metazoa; phylum Chordata; class Aves; order Pterocliformes; family Pteroclidae; genus Pterocles; species Pterocles gutturalis. Next base: position 9,092 of record NW_010101025.1, read on the forward strand.
TGATATAAAATTTATGGAATGTTTTTTGATCCCAAACTTTTACTCTGTGCCAGAATATGAAATTTTGTTATCAGTGGCCGTTATATGCTGTGACTGATCCTGTCTATTCCATGTTCTGTTCCTTTCCAGGCTTTAAAAGCCATAATTGCATTTGACAGTGCAGGGCTTGCTCTAGGCTGGAGACTTTTTGACCATGCTGCACATCTTGGGGGAGCTCTCTTTGGAATGTAAGTCTGTATTTACTAACTTCTGTTTGTTTTGTATTTAAAGTAATTCTGCCTTCCTTCCTCTTATCTCTGAAGTGTGGGAGCTTTTTGGAAAGTTGTCTTAAGTAGCATTGAAGACTCACTGTTATCCTTGTTGTCCTATAGAATTGTGTGAAAAATTCTGTTTAACAAATGCCTAGAGCTGAAAGAAATTGAGCTGAACTGCCTTAAAATAATAGATTAGATGTTGGATTGTACTGAAGAGAGTCACAAGGCAGAAAAGATTCTGACAAAACACAGCACAGACAAATTCAAATAACTTTAAAATTAAACAGCTAAGAAAACTTCTTTGTCTCACTGTTTTTCCTCTAATTGCCAATTTAGAGAGAGCTACAGAGTTAGTATAAGCTCAGGCCAAGTTCCTTTGAGCAGCCTCTACTGCTATTTCTCAGTGTTGCTGGGTTGTCTTTGTGTGGAGCCTTCCTAATTGGGAATAACTACAAAAAAAAGTCTGGAGGAAACAGTTCTGCATTGTTCCATGTTTGAACTACATTACCTAATGAGCTTTTCCCCTTCTACCTGATTGCAATGTTGTCTTAATTTGCACACTTATTGCTAAGAGCATTTTTAAACATTTTATGTAGGCATTTTAAAAGCTTGCCTGACATTTTACTAGGCCAGAAGAAGAACAGGTGGAGGACGACACTTATTTTGGTCTATGAACTGGTTTGCCTTTGTTTGCCGTTTCTTGGCTTTGGCATCAGTAAGTTCTGTGCTCACAATCTTCTTTTGTCGCCTTCTCTGGCATCACAAATGCTTTTGATGGAGTCTTGCTGATTCATAACTACTTTCTGCCATGAGGTATCTATATCAGCTTGTTCGTTATACTGCAAGTTCACCTATTATTAAAATAGGATGGTAGTTGCAGTAAAAATTGTCTTGAGTTGACAAATATCTTGCCTGCCTCACCTGCATATGTTTGACCTGTGTGTTCTGTTCTGTGATCATTTTGATCACTTCATCCTAATACAGGGCCTCTATTTAGGACATATGTTGAATGGGCAGTGTTTTCTGTACATTGCCTCACAGCCAATTGTCCACTTTGGAAAGCAGTGATGTGAAGGAATGGGCAGTTTACCTACCACGAGTTGATGGCTCTTAAAAGTGCTTTTGTTATTCAGGACCCTGGTATGAAGTTAGCGGGAGAACCTTCAACCTATTACCATGTGATTGCTTCCCCTCCCGCTGTAACCTCCCTTGCTTAATCACTTATGTTGCTATTCATATATCAACATACATAGTTCTCTATGAATATAGATGAAGATAGAACACTTCTAAATGAAGATTTAATCTATTGATGTTTATAGAAGAAAATTCACTTTGAATGGAATGTGGCTGCTCATTATGGGGCAGCTATATTTATGTATGAGAAATACTTGGTGTTGTCAGTAAGGATTAGCACAAACAACAGTACTGTTTCAACAGTTTCTTAAATGGAAGTAGGTTTTTTTGCATCCTTTTTAAGTAGAAATCAGAAAGCATGAAAACCAGTCATTTTCAGGAAGGTAACTATTAGGAGCGAAGAGAACAAGTGGCTTACCTGCCACTGCCACTTTCTGAGAATGTTGTTCTTTCTGCCTCAGTTTGTCTTGTCTCCTATACTAAGCATTTGAGTCACTTGATTTTAGTGATGAGCCTGTTCCTCAGATACAGAGAAGAGTCACAGTTAGTTTTAACTAGTATTTTCTTTCTCAGGTGGTACGTGACTTATGGCCATGAGCTCATATGGAAGAACAGAGAACCACTGGTGAAAGCTTGGCATGAAATGAGGACAAAGAACGCAGGAAAGGGAGGAGGTGGAAGATCTAACTGATTCTAATCCTAGAGATTCCTTGTACCCAAGTGGTATAAGACTTGAAGACATGGGATTGAGTTGGTTTTGAAGTTTTTTTGCTACTCCACATTAAGCCTCTAAGGAGCTGAAGTTTCTAATGTAAACTACAGTTACAAAAATGCATATCAATAGAAAATGAACTCTCAGAAAGGTGGAACAATAAAGGTTTTTATCCTATTGCTCTCTGAGGTGACAGTCTGCATCATATTCTTTAAAGGAGGCATAAAAAAAAGTTTTCCAATGAAGTGACCAAAAAGCTCTGCAAAAAAAAAGAACAAACTTCAAAATGGGATTACAACTGGTTAATACTTAGGAAGATAAATCTTTTTAAAACTGAGGAAGTTAATGGATCGTGCATGCCCTTAATGTCTGACAAACATTAGGTGCTTTCCTAGAAGGCACACTTTAGACAGATTGGACTCAACATAAGGCTAATGTGATGAAGATCAGTGGTCCTCATTGTTGAAAAGATTGGATGAGATAAGCCAATGGTCTCTTTTGATCTTGAACTTGAAATACATGAAGCAATACTGGATTGTCTGCCAAAGCTTATATACTGGTTCATAGTGCAGCTTTATTCATCAGCTGTGGCTTATTCAACCTATGTTTTTCACTTGTGTCTGCTTCCAAGATGCTGTCACATCGTGTTAGAGCTTATTACAGTGATGTCTTTTTCCATAATTAGATGCAGGGGAAGAATGACTTATACTGTGGTTTTGGGTATTTTACCATGAGTTATATTGCTTTCTATATTCTTTCACCATGTTACATTTTTTGGTTGGTTTTGGTGGGGTTTTTTTTAAGTTCTGCTGTGTTGCTAGTGTCCTTTAAGGCTTTTCTAAAAATTTTAAAACTGTAACATTTGGGTCAGAATGTGCTAGTTCTAGAAAAATAAGCAGCTTCAGCAAAAATAGATGAGGTGCCCAAGATCAGCAACACTGTAACCAGAAGTAACTACTGAAGTAAACCTAAGGGTAGTACCATGACTGATGTTCCTTTTATACAAATAAAAACAAAAATTGGATTTTGGGTATGCTGGCACTCAGTGCCTGTCCTGCAAGGATGACTACCAAACCCCTTGCAAAGGGCTGAGGAGTCTGCCCAGATACAAGCTGACTCTTCCCTGTAGGCTGCATCAGTCATTCCAGAGGGACTGACTTGCCAAAGAACACATTGTATCTTTAAGAAGCAACCTGTGCCTCTTTACAGCAGTGCCTTGCAGAAAATAGGTTTCTTGTAGGGATAAACAATACATAATGCTAAATGGCACCAGTTGTAATAAATGATGGAATACAAAATTGCTGTAAATTCCCTTACTGCCACAGGCCAGTGTTTAAGTCTTAATTTTTTTTTCTCCCTTGGAAAGTGACACACTTGAGGATTTGTGCCTTTAAGTGCCAGTCAACTGAAACACTTTAAAAAAATGAAAGAGTTGGAGTATCTAATGTTCCCTTTGCTGTGCTCCAGAAGCTTTCTGGCTTTCTGTTTCTAATCCATCACTTCTTTCCTGCTTCCTTCTCTGATAGTCAGGACTAAGCGTACCAGTTGTTAGGGCTTCAGCCACAGCACAGCCCTACCTGCAGCAGAGGGCAGCCAACTGTGCAGCTGGATGCAGTGCTGCTAGCAGCAGCCACTGCCTGCGCAGGCACGGAGAAGCCAGCAGCATCAGAAGATGGCCACTGAATGGGCTTGTCATAAGGGAGTATTTCATGCCAAAGCAGCTCAAAAGCCATAGCTCACAATATTTTGCATGTTGGCTTTCCACCTATTCAATACTTATCTGTTGTCTTTGTCCACTTCCTTTTATCCCCCCCACTCTCCCCCCACTTCCTTGCATTACCTCTTGTCCACTCAACAGCTTACTAGTCTCTTCAACACTTCTGTATTTGCCAAGGGTTTTCTAGAAATCCTGGCTGAAAGCAGCAAGGAGTAATATTGCAGGAAATACAGTGCACAAACGCTGAAGGACATATTTTACAGGTCTGGAAAAATAAGCTAAGGTTACAATTAAGTTCTTCACCATAGTAGCCAGTGCCTGCCTCAAAGTTCAAAAGTCATACCCCTGCATCACTTGCAGGGACTGGAGTCCCACTCATGGTCCGTTAGACCTGCAGTATTGCTGCACCCTTTCACCTTGCAGGAAGGGTGCAGATGAGCATTATGATATTTTCAGGCTGACCCTTCAGAGGCAATGTCTGTGCTTCTGCTGGATTCTCAGAGTTGCAGGGGCTCAAAGCTCCTGAAAAACCAACCTGACACTGCCAGAGAGGTTTGGAAGTCACCATCTCTTCAGTCACTGGCTGTCATTTGAGGGTGTCATACCAAAGCTTCACCTTAACTCTAGGCCTAACAGCATTCATCCTTCTAAAGGGCAAATACCTGTTCAAGACCTGAATATTCCTCATTTGTAGAAACCCTAGAGGTATTTAACATATATAAGTTGTACAAAAACATGGCCAAGCAGTGGGTTCCATGTCATTTTGCACCTAAGCCTTCATGCAGCATTGTCTGCCAAAGGTAAACCATCTTCTCTGGTACAAACCAATTTTCAGACTGCAACAGGAAAGTCAATACTCAAAAGTGAGTCAGACAAGGAATGGCCTGGAGTTATGACAGCTCACTAGAATAAATGAGATACCTTTCTGGCAAGCAAATACCCTTCTTGCAAAATCTGACATCAGTATATGCCAGTATCTCAGTATTTAGTCACACTTTTGAATGGCAAAGAAATTAGAAGAATTAAAACAAACAAAAAAAAACTCCAAACCCAGAAAAACACAACAAAAAGAACCAACCACCTAAAACAAAACCAACCACATGAAAAGACTTTTTTTTCCCCCCTTTTCAAAGAGCTTATTGTGAATAAAAATACAATGTGGTAATTATGCAAACACTTGGCAGAGAGCAGCAAGTGTTTGCATAGGAAAACAGCAGCAAGTATAAAGTCATGGTTAATCGTGTAGAGACACAATCTTTCATCCTTTTTCAATGACTAAGAAAGTCTGCTGTGGCATTGCCATGTTTAAGGACTATTTTGCTGCAGTGTAGTGATGTACTCTATTGAAATTGTATTTTAGTATTAGAACAAACTGTGTTTGAGCTTTTAGCCACCTTTCCTGGCAACTATAGCTAGCCAAAAATTGCCTTAACTGAAAGATTCACAATTATCTTAAAATATTTTAACATCTGCAGATAAATGACTAGGAAAAAATACATCCCTTAATCTGTAAGACTCAGCATGTGACCTGAGCTGCCAACAAGCGGAACCTGCTTCAGTTCAGAAATGCTGAACATCAATAATTGCACATTGTCTTTGCTCTAGCTCAGCAAGCCCTGCACTTTGTAATTGGTTAAAGAACTTAGTGATTAAAAAAAAAAAAATCACTAATTAAATGTTAATTGTAACTGATTTTTTGAGGAACTCTTCACAGCTTTCTAATTTTGAGCGAGTTTGAGAGACCGTTACAGAATAACATCCCCATAAACATTTGGCCTTCTACCATTTACTATAAAATGGGGAAAATAAGTTACTCCCCCTGGCCCCACTTGACTGCCCTTAGGATGATCCAGTTTAAACAAACAAACAAAAGTACGGTGCAATATATTTAAGCCTTGAATCATGGAATCACAAAGTTCATCTTACAGGTTACGTGGGAACAGCTGGGAGGGAACCAGAGTTGGTTTTGGCATTCCCACCACTTTGCTGTACTTTGACCAGATCAGAGGCTTCTGGGAGATAGTCTTTGAGTTGTAGACACATCTGGTTTCATTAGATATGCAGAGGTGAGGGACTTTACACCAACAGCTGACAAAACTCAAGTCTCTGAACATCCCAGTTAGTGGTGAGCAACAAATGCACAATACAAAAGCCAATACAAAAGTCCTCCTGTACTTTCTCTGCTTGATAAGAGAGGATGATGAGTAATAGAGCTTCCAGGCTGATAACCAGGCACAATCGGCAATATCCAAGCCCTCCATCTAGCCTGCCACATGTGGCCTGATCACAGAGCTGGCATCTCATCTGCCTCAGCCCCTGTGTTGTAGAAAAAGTCTGTCTCTGGTTCTGGTTGCTAGTGCTGTTTTGAGGATCAGACTCCAGCCCAGATGTTCAATAAATCTTCACATGTAGCCTGCTTATTTATGACTGCAGCTATGTAGGAGACAGGAAAAGACAAACAGAATCTCAAGTTTTGAATCTCACAGCTGCTTTCTGAACTGAGCAAACTAGGGTTCCTTCTAGTGCAGCTAAGCCCTACTCTTTCAGCCCACTGAATCAGTGCAACACAGCAGATTGTGGCCATTCTCTCTAGAATCGCACACTGGACTGCCAGGGCTGGTGTAGTAGAACCAGTGATGGCAACTGAATCACAGAACAGTAGAATTTGTGTTGGGAGAGACCCAGGAGGTCTTAATGCCAGCCTCTGTTCAAATCAGGGTTTGCTATGAGGTCAGATCAGGGGGCTCAAGGCTTTGCCTAGTCACATCTTGAAAACTTCCAAGGACAGAAGCTGCACAGCTTCTCTGGGCAACCTGATCCACTGTCTGACTGCCCTACTTGTGAAAAAGCTTTTCTTATATTTAGTTGGATTTTCCCTAGGTCCAGATGCATTCCAAAGATGGGTTTGAGAAGGCCTGTATTTAGAAATAATAATGATAACAACAACCACCCCAGCAGTGCAACAACCCCAGCAGACTAATAACCCTGGCAGCCTGACAGCGCAGGAGAATTTGCAACCCCATCTGCCTGGTAACACAGCATCCAATATCCCATATGTCAAGACTTCTGTGCGCATGGAGCAGGGAGAAGACCAAAACCACAATCCCAGAACAGAGATAAGAGCCCGAGCGTCTGAGAGACCAAGACAACCCTGAGAGAGGGGTGACCCAGAGGAAGACAACCTGGAGCAAGAGAGAGAACTTCCAGATCCTCATCTATATACCAGGCATGACACGCATGATATGGAATAGACCATTGGCCAAACCTCCTAAACCTGAGGTTGAATCCTGGCCTAGTAATGGGGGCTGTGCTCCCTCCCAGCTCCTCCTGCCCCTGCAGACACTGGCACAGCAGAGAAGCTGAGAAGTCCTGACTGTCCTGGCAGCAGCTATCGACAGCAGTATGTCATCAGCCTTCTCCTCAGAGCAAATCCAAAATACAACCTCTCTCTAGCTACTATGAAAAAAGTTAACTCTGTCTCAGAAACCAGGACATACCAAAACATTACCTGAAATTTCTGAGTCTCCTTGCCCTAACCAACATGCATGGGGGCTGAAATAAAAAGTGATAGTAGCACCAGCAAGTACCAAATCAGGTATTTAGGACAACAGGAGCATCTGCGAAGGAATTTCTTTCTATTCCTTGATAATTATGTTTTAAAAAGAAGCCAAACACTCAAGGAGAGGTTCTGCCTCAGTCCATATCCACATTTCTAGGTCTCCTCCCTACCAGAAGTGGGTGCAAATCTGGACTGAAGTCTGAGGTGCTAATACACAACAGATACAGGCTGCTCAGCTGAAATAAAGCAGTAAATCTTAGCTTTTCAAGTTCCAGTACATAATTACTTATTAGATCTTATCAGATAACCACTGGTAACTAGATTATTACCCTCTAAAATGAGGTACCTGTCTAGTTAGCCTTTAAATAGATGATTTTCTAATAGGTGGTGTCTCAGTTGTTCTGCATTATTCACTTTTACAGCCTTATAGTTCATAGTTTGGTGACTCGTTGGGACATTCAGCTTCTTCTGTAATAACCCGATGAATGGAGAATTGTGGAGGAGCATTATGGCCTGTAGCCACTCATTACATAATATGTCAAATTTCAAAAGCCAGACTTATCCACAATGCAATTCTGTCAGCTTCAGTGGTTTGTGCCAGGACTGTTTGGTTTTAAACCTGAATGTACAAAAGAAAGGCTGTAATTTCCAGTTTCTGGCAAACAGCAAATGATGTGGACTATATATAACAGTATTGTATATGTGGGCCAGATATATACTAGATGCTTGAATTTTGGTCTAATTCTCCAATCATAAATGGTTACGGCTAACTTGAAATTATAATTAAGCAATGCTAGAGCAGAGCGATATTCCTTGCTTGGCCGGTGCCTGCGATTGGGTATGCAACGGAGCTTCCCGGGAAGAGAGGGAGGATCTAAACCACGCATCCAGACGGGAAGGCGCACGAAGCG
>NW_010101026.1:0-10997 GCF_000699245.1 Pterocles gutturalis
TTTTTTTTTTTTTTTTTTGTCTTAGGTGCTAATACTTCGGACAATTAATTTAGCAGATTTTTGAAGAAGATTTCCAAACAGCTTGCAATATTCACTGTTTTCTCTTTCTCCGCTCTCTCATTAGGGGAGTTATTGATATGTACAGTTACAGAATTTATCCTTGTTTATTGCCTTCTTATAAAGCATCTCTGCCAGTATCAACATAGTTTGGACTTTGTCAGCTATACTCTGCTAAAATGTTAATCATTCCGAATTTTTAAAAGAGCACACACAGAGCATTTTCTCACTTCCTTCTCTCTGTCCCACTCTTTATCTCGTCATACTCATAGAAACTGTTGGGTGGCAGACATTAGAAAAAAACATGACTATAAGGAGTCATAAAGAAACTTCACTCACTATGCACATTGTAGTTCCCTAAACCTCAGTTAACGAAGGGCAGCTGAATCTCACATGTTTAAGCCAAGGTTTAGCTCTTTTTTTTTTTTTTTTTTTAATTAGGTTTACTAGTGGCAGCGTATATCATCTCGAAGAAACAGAAAACAATAATCCATAAACAAAGAGCACATAAAAATTTCTTAAGTACTGCAGTACCCATATTAAACAACATGACACTGAAAAGTTGACTCAGATTTCTATGGTGGCAATCCACTCTTTGTAGCAGGTCACAGTCCTGAAAGACTCTGTATTACCTTGGGCCAGCAAGTTATTTCTGATTCCCTGCTCTGCTTTTTGAATAGCTTTATCTAGTAAACTAATGTGAGCTCATAATGGTTATATTGTTTATTAAAGTATACCTTACAAAACAAATGTAATATTATGAAAGTCTGACAGTAAAATGGGATTCATAAAGAGTGTCCAGAGAAAACTACAGGCCGCAGACTGCAGCACCTGGGCAGGAGATGGAGTGCAGAAGCTGGTCAGTCAGCAGGTCTTCCAGGTTAAAACTTGAAGAGGTCAGAGAAGCAGAAGAAGCAGCATTTATTTAATAAGAGGGATAAACCGAGTACTCTGTATAGCAGGCCTAAAAAGGAACATATGGGCTTCAACTGAGATTAAAGTTACAGATTAAATCCATGAGTTGCAACAAGAACTTTGCTCGAAAGGTGTGACCAAATTAAGTGTAGAGTAGGAACAGCCATTTCCAGTGAGTTATCACTGCCTTCTAGATTCACAGGAGTTACTAGTCTCAGTGTCAGGTCAGGAACAGAGTTTACTGTTTGATAAAGATATGCCTAACAATAATAGCAGGGTACACAGTGAGCAGCTACGGAAAATAAGTGCTGTAGACTGTCCTCCCCCAGGACATACAATTTGGTTGAGCATGGCAGTGGTCTCTGGCAACTATGTCAAGTTCAGGTTAGATGGAGGTTTGGTTCAGGACAAAAAAATCCGGACAAGGAAGAAGCACAGTAAAAGTGGAGCCCATAAGAAGCAACAAAGTATATTGAGGTTTGGTGCTAGATATCAGTTGTCTTATGCTTAGGCAGAGGTCTGGAGTTCTTATGTCAGATTAATTTTAAATACAGGGTTAGAGTTTGAGTTCACAGAAAGACTAAATTTATGAGGAGTAGCCAAAGGAACTGAGAGTGGGCAAATGAAATCTTTGGTGAATTACAGTTAGCCTCAAATCTTTAGATCTTCTGTTAAAATAGATTTAAAGTTAGAAGAAATATTGGGCTACAGTGTTGAATAGGATCCCTAAGAGGCACTAAAAAAAAAAAAAAAAAAAAAAGGGTTATTAACATCTTCAATGAATTTTACTTTAAACTTTACAGGTCAGGTTTAGGGTAAAATTTGGGAAAAGGAGAAAGATAAGATGTGCAATAAAAAGGTTTTCATAAGGAGTACTCAAAATAAAGGGAGTTATGAATTCTTCAATTAATGTTATTACATTTTGGAACCAGAAGGTTCCCTGGTTGCCAAAGTAAATCAAAGGCCGGTGACATGCATCTCTGGTATTCACAAGTGACGTTAAGGCATGTAGTTTTTTGGCCTTTGTGTACAACTGAAGTTGGGGGTAGGATATAGATTAGAAGGCAACCAAGCAGTAGTATGTTCTAATGGACTGCATATGTAATGGGTTGATGTGAATATCAACGATAAGTTGTATAGGAGTCTACATTGCATGAGGGTTTCTGGCATCCAGTCTCTGCCACTCTCAGGGAATGAAAAGAGCAGTGAAAGAGGTTCTCATCTCTCCTGCACAGTAAATGAGAAGGATGATGCTCATTATCTCTGCTCAACAGATTCTTCTCAGCAGCAACAGTTGAGTAAATATGTCAAGAACGAGGTGTATGCAGGAGATCAGACTGGATCAACTCCAGAGGACACATGCTCCCTCCTCCAGTGCACAGAGTGGTTTATTCTACTGGAAGAAAGATATGGTGCGAGTGGGCAAAAAATGTTATGAATGTGAACCTAGGTGTTTGCTTCCTTCATGGAGTCCTAAACCTACATCCTTCAGTATCTGAGGCAATGCCAAATCTCATGGTGATGCTCCCTGCACCATAACAAGGTTGTAGTCAGTGGGGCAAGCCCATGCTCAGTTGCCTCTGCCCCACCCAGAGCAGCCTGTCCCATCCACAGGGCACCACCTCAGCAGTTCAACCCCCTCCATAAACCCTCTCATCTCCTGCCCCAGAGCACTGAAAAATATAATTAGTTGTTTGCTCTCTATGAGGGCAGACCGGAGCAGTGGCATCAGAGAATGGCTCTGAACTTGGTTATATCTTTTATTGAAGTACCTTCCAAAACTGGAAAGGACGGTCCCAACATTATTTGTGTTAAGACCTGGTAACTGAGAGAGTAGTGTAAGGAGTTCCTCTTTCTTTCTTCTTAGTGTCGTTGAGGATATTTTGAAATAAGAAATAGATATCTACACAGTTTTTTTTTCAAATTTCTTCTTTTGCTTCTGTGTATAATTTTTACTTGCATGGTCAACACCCGAACAATGGAAAATAATAAATAGATAGAACAGCCTGTTGTATCCAAAACAATATGTCAGAGGGGTTTTATTATTTCTGATTTTACAAATGTGACTGAAACATTTAAGTTTTGATCTCTGGCCAAAAACCACAATCAGAAAATAAGAATTACATCTTCTTTTCTGTCTTCAAGTTTACCTAAAAGAAGGTATGAATTTCATACTACTTACATATCCAGCTTCAAAAAATCAGGTATGTTCAGAGTTAGTCACAGATTATGAAGTTTATCAGTATTTTGTGTAGCTGAGGTTGAATTTCAAGTCTATATTTAAAACTGAAATAAGCCCAAAAAAAAGTAATTCAATGTGTTATTGAACCGATTTTGCAGAATCCAATTTATATTATCCTGACTGGTTCTGAAAAAATGGGCATTTCCATAGAAACACTAAAGGAATAAAACAACCATACAAAAGATGCTCTAGAAGAGGATGTGTAGCAAGGATATGCCTGCTGTGAATCTTGATAGATACAAACCATTGATCCTTCTTGTTGCCTACTTTCGTGCAGAAGCTTTCTAACCTGCAGAAGTAACACCTGCTACTTTTGTATGTTAAAACTTCTATACCCAACAAGAGATTAAAAAGAAGTTTGAAGACAGAACAGTGCGTAGACTTTACTAATTTTTTAAAGGTCAGTAGCTTCGCTAAGTGTAAATGCAAGAAAGTGCTCCTGGCTGCTGTTTCAGTTTGGGTATTTTAAATCAGTTGAACACCCAAATTGCCTTTTATTTTCACTACATTCTCTTCTCTTTCTGTTTTTACTACTGCTGTTACATCAGCTCCACTCCAGTTTATGTGCAGAGAGCAGTACTAATATACACCACTCTTCCTAGCATTTTAAAACTGACCCAAGAGTATATTTCTTTCATGAGAATTGTGTCACATTAAGCCTTTTTTCTATTAAATCAGAAAATGATATAGCTTGTAACGGAAGTCTAGTTTCAGGTTTGGAACAACTTTGAGTAGACATTGTTTCTCTAAAGACAAATACTTACACTGAATTATATAAAGAAATCAAAATTAAATTATGTTAAAAAATCCCCTCTTGCTTTTTACTAATAAAATAGAAACAAAAACTCCAAATATTTAAAGTTACCTATTGAATTGCAACAACTTTCAGTTTAGTTGTTCTATCAATATTTTATTGTCAATAGGTCAAAACTAGGGAGACAAAAGCATTTTTTTTTTTTCCAAAAAAACACCAAACCAAACTTGCCTAGTTTCCTAATTCTTGATATTGCTTTCTACAGTTTGAGAGTTTTATATCCTCTTAGCTACATGAAAGGAAGATTACTAGTAAAAGAATTTCTGGACCCTTTCTGGATTGACAGGAGAGGTATTTACCATAACTTTTTCCATTACTTCTTTGTGCTTTGTTTTGCATCTTATTCAGAATTTGAAGCAACTTTGGATATGACTTTTGTATTAATTTGTACTACATCATTTGTAGTCAGGCAGCAGCTCATGAGGGGCTCTGGGAAAACTGCTGCAATATGAAGTTACCTTCTCTGGTAAATGATGTTAAATTTGGCTTAGATTACATCTGTAAGTGTTAGTCACTTTGTCATCTGAAATACACACTCACAGAGAAGTTTAAAACTTTCAGACACGTTGGGAGAAGTCATTGACTGAATATACAACTGTCCCATGGCCATAACTTGTGAACTAAATCACTAGAGTGGCAGATAGCTGAGCTATTGCCCTAGTAATGTGTTTAATCTGCATGATCTAGCAGAATTCGGTTACCAACAAAAGCCAGTCTATTTCCCATTACAGATACACCATGAATCTCTGTTATATACAGCCTCTTACTAAGCCTAGTTTCTTCTCTGTACAATGATGGTACAACATCACTTTCCAAAGGATAATTTACCATCAAAAAAAAAAAACAAACCAAAAAAACCCAAGCTAGTGCCCAGAAAGGACAGTTCCTTTCTGTTTACTACCTCTAATAAACTTGACAATACATCTTGCACAGCAAGCTTCATTTTTTTTTAAATGATGGAAACATAAAATGATCTATTGAACAAAAAACTCTGGCCATTATCTATATTTAGATTTAAGTATTGCAGCACCTGTATTATTAATCATTTTTATGTGACTGTTATGTGAACAGAGTCCCATAATAAGAACTTGGCTGAGTGGCGAAACATGGGGATCAAAACAAAATGACTGTTGGAAAGTGTTTAATGGCTGCAAATGTAAGGCTTCTAGGTCTTCTTGTGTCTTCATTAAATGATAGTATGTAAAAAGAGATCCAGTAGGACAATAATTTTTTCAGGTACGTTGGTTTCAAGTTATAAAAAAATACAGTGAACAACTGAGGAATATGACAGAAAACGAGAAATACATGTAGTCTCCTAAACAGAATATAGAATCATAGAATCATAGAATCATTAAGGTTGGAAAAGACCTCAAGGATCATCAAGTCCAACCCAACACCACCTAACTCATTAAGCCATGTCCCTAAGCACCACATCTGCATGTTTCTTGAACACCTCCAGGGATGGTGACTCAACCACCTCCCTGGGTAGCCTGTTCCAATGCCTGATCACTCTTTCTTCAGTGAAGAAATTTTTCCTGATATCCAGCCTAAACCTTCCCTGGTGTAACTTGAGGCCATTTCCTCTTGTCCTATCACTTGTTACTTTAGAGAAGATAATATTTTAGACTTACAAATTAGAAGTAGGGAGAGAAGCTAAGAATTATTGATGTACAGACAATTAAATTGTTTTCTTTACATATATATATGTAAAAAACAAGTCTAAACAAGAGAATTGTACTGTAATGTGTATACCATTCCCATGCTCACAGCAGTAGTCTACATATACAGCTTCCCCTATGCTGAAGCTATACCATATGCTTTCTCACCACTAGACTTAATCTAAAAAGAAAAAAGCAAAAAGTTGTAAAACATAAGACAACAGTAACAAACCAGTATTAGTGTTACCAGATTTGATAATGCAAAGACTTTAGAAAGGGTTAACAGACATCATAGCTTTTTAAGAGAATTCCAGTTCTATTCCCATCTTGCATTTCTGAATCACAGTCACTTTGATTATCAGAGAGGGTAACTAAAAACACTGAGGATTTGAGTTTATTTTCCACGTGTCTGCTAAACTGTATTTGGAAGAATATATTTGCTTAGCATGAACCAGAAGTTTTCCAACTACCTTTCAAACTGGTCACAACAAAGAAAATAATATTTTTTTTAATAGGGTCACCTTATATTTCAAAGTTAGAGGGGCTCTTAGAATTTCTATGGATAGGCCTAGAAATTTCAGTTACACACAGCTTGATGTAAAACCTACTGAAGGTACTGAACGCTTTCCAGTGGTCTGAGTTTATTTAAAATGTCCATTTAAATTCATACAGGTCATCAGGGGAATGAAATGTACTCTCAGTTTCTCAAAGAAAACCTTGGAACTTGCAATATTCTTTTGATCTTTTCTCTATACTCTAGTTTGCTTTGCCTGTTATTCTACCCACACATGTCTAGAGGGATCTTTCAATAAGATGCAGCCTTCAGTAGCAGAAGGCAACTTACTGCTAAGAATGCTGTAAAACTGCTCAAAAATAGTCTCAAACTGAAATGTTTGGATCTTATTCATATTAATGAGAATGGAAATACCTTGAAAAGTAGGTGCTTCCTAAAGCAACACAAGCTCTTAAAAAAGTACTTGTGTAAACAACTCACATAAAAGAAACAAAGGACAAAACATTAAGCAAAGACCACTGTGATAAGAGTCTAGGACCAAGAACTGGAGTAAGGAATACTGGTTTTTGTTGATTTGTTTTTCCTCCAAGAGTTATAAATTTTAATCTCGACTAATTTACATCCTTAACTAACAAACTTTTAAATCTAGGAATACGCAAAATTTAGCATTTAACTTATGTGGGGGACATCTCTGAGAACAACGTTGGAATCTGCTACACTAGTCAGAAACATAACATCTTGAATGGAGGAAGGGAGGTCTTACATCCCAGACGGGATTTGGTGTCTGGTAAATCAGTTTTATTATTGATATATCTGTAAGAGACTAGATGCAGTACAAAAGCAACAAACTTAGGGTCAAGGAAACTGCCAGTGCTCACTTGTGAATACTTTAGTTTAACACTTCATGAATATTCTACTGGAGAGATCATTTCACTTCACATTTGTTTTTTTTTTTTTTGTGTATCACAGCTCCTTTCTCTACTCATATTTTAGTTTACATTTTTCATGTAATTATAGGAAAATAACTCGATGTACCATTCTTTGTCATATCTCACTTAGCTGTGCATATTAAAAACCTCTGCAGCGTAGTGGAGAGCAAAACCAAAAATAACAGAGTAAGTCACATAACTAAGGTCTTTGCTTATATATTAAAATAAAATGATTTTGAGTTATATGTAATTCTTGAGCATATGTCGCTAGTTTATTTGGCTGGAGATCTCCTTTATGCATTGCTGGTTTTTATAAAGGACATTTTGTCCAATTATGTATTTAGTCTTTGACAGAGGAAGAGTTCTTTGTATTTAAAAATAATCTGTTATCTCACATCTGTTACGGAAAGAAACAAAAAACCTCAGCTTTTTGGATTAGTTTACTGTATAAAAATAAGTGTGTGAAGCATAGAAAAAAAATCCCATCAGTAAAACACAAGTAAGACATGAAATGCTGTGATTGACATGCCAGATGTTACATTCCATGACACTTGGGTTATCAGAGTCTCCATTTCAGCAAAGCACTTGGAATCAGTGTTAGGGTATGCTGGAAATTGAGACTTGTGGAAGGCTAGCTGCTTATAGATGTGTGAAGGGCTGAGACACAAGCTTGGGAAATGAAGGCACGCAAGGAGAGGAAGGAGACTCGTCTCCTTTCTTGCATGCATGTGCAAGTATTTGTATACTAGGCTTGTCTTGGAGATAAGCACTGTTGCCATCTTACCTGTGGCCTCACCCAAGTCGGTGGCAGTGCCCAAATTAACACAGCAGGTCTTGCCTGTAGCTGCCTGTAGGTACTGGATGTTGAAGATGAGGTTCTACAGGTGTACAAGGAAAAGCAGAAGATGCTTTGTTCCATCCTTAGCTCTACTGCACACGAAGCCTATGTACTGAAACTCCAGGGTGTATGGCTTGTCATTTTAGAACTACACTTTAGTCTGTGGAGGAATTGTGTGCAATTTCACAGGGGCAGTGAAGTGTGACCCTCTTACTCCATGGTCCTAAGCTCATGTAGGAAAAAATGATCTGACAGTGTTTCTTTTTCCGTACTCATCATTGTAAAGGACTAAATGTGTGTCACATTTGTGATGCATCACTTAGACCTGTGATAAAGTGTCACATTATTTCTTTCTTCTAGCAACCGCTTTATGTAACTGACCCCAATTGCACTCTGCTTAATCAGAACAGAGCAAAATGACTGCCATTTAGCAGAAACACTACTTTATCTTAGATTTTGCTTCTGATTTGATGTACAGCAACAAACTCAAACAAGTAAATAGAAATCAATGGTCAGTGACCAGATGAATCAAAATATTTGAAGAAAAACTTCACTGTCTTGTTGGTTTTTGATATTTTCTTTTATACATTTTTATCCATCCTTCTTCCTACATTTATATCTTACTTTGTAATACACTAGCTTAGTTAAGTACTTTTGTTTTGATTTTCATTCCATCATTACGAGCAATGACGTTTTCTTGTAACTTTAGCTCTTTCACATCTGAAAGACAGATGACACATCAGTAATATACGTAAATGAATTATGACATTTTTATTCTGTAGAGATATTAGTACTTCAAATACTTGAGCCAAAATTTTGAAGGTAACTAGCCACTTTGGAAGCTGCAGAAGCTTTCAAGAATTAAGCCGTTTTAAATTGCTTTACAAAATAAATCTTGAAAGAAGTCAAATTCTTTACATTTACAAAGAGAGGTATACATATTGGATTTTAAAAAGGTTGGTTAGTGATACAATGTTTCTCTCCATCATTCACACCTGTGAAGACTTGTCCACTGCACAGACACTAATCTTGTAGTCAAAGTTAATAAAAACGTTTTTGCATTTTGATCTCCCCATCAGCTCAGAGGTGTAAAATGATTGCTCTAGTCTGATATAAGCAAAAACCAGTACAGACATGGGATTTTTATTGGGTTGAGGACTGTAAGTTTTCTATTAGCACTGCCCAGTGAGACAAGCATGCTCCAAGTACTGGCAGGGATGGCTGCGGCAGTCTTCCCCTGTGCCCTTCAGCTGCCCATGGCTGTGTCCAGTTCTGAGACTTGAGCGGTCTCTCTGCACAGTGTGCTGCGGGGAGTGCCTTAGTTGAGCACCTCATCCTCTCTTGACTTCTCTCCCTCTGCTTCTATTACTGCAGGCTTTGCCAGAGATGATTCATTTTCCTCAGTCGTGTCCCCATACCCCAACACAGTATGGTTTTATCAAAAATTTTATTTTTGCACTTATTTTCAGTTCTTATGCCTGCCTTGAAAAATGCATATTTTCTTTCTAAACACTCTCACTTCTATTCCTTTTTTCATTTGTGTGTACAATTCTGAGTTCATTAACTTTCTCAGATCCTCTAGCACTGCTGACCAAAGAGCAGAGTTTTCAGCAAGTTAAATTGTTGAGTTATTATCACAGTTTTCTGGCAAGCAGTGCATCAGGTCAAACAAAAATAATGAGACTTCTTCATTTATACAACAGTATACCAAGAAGTCTGTAGGCATTATCAAAAGATAAATTGAAGTATAACTTGAGATGAAAATGAAAGAAGGAGCCCAAAAACTAATCAATTTCCAAAATAATTAAGGAATTAAAATATTTGAAAAACAGCAATAATGAAGAACAGTAACTTTAACTGTTAGAAAACTTCAATAAAACTTGACCATTTGGTCTACTGCTATCATAAAAGTACCTATTAAAATTGCTTATCTAAGTGCAAAAATAAAAACATATTTTGTTCATGTACTTTTATTAAATGATTTTTTCTGTCCAAATCAATTTCAGGTTGTGTTTTTAAACTTATGATATCCTTTACACACATAACTGATTATAGTCTCTCTTCTACTTCTCTCTTTGTATATTTATTTTTCAGGAAAAAAACTTCTCATTTTGTTTTCACATATTTATATTTCAGACAGTAGTTAAGGGGCTTTTTGTGTGTTTTTTTTTTTAAAAACCCTTCATTTGAAAACTCACTTCCCCACCTCCAACTCTGATTAGTTCTGTTAACCATTTCATCCTTTCCTCAGTGATCTTTTCTATTTTATTTCTAAACCATTTCTTAGCACTCCCTCTGTAATTCCCACTTGCTCTTCCATTTTTCCGCTCTGCTACATCCTCAGTTCACTGGAGAATTTTTACAGTTCCCCTGAATCGTAACTCTCAAGAACAGATGGATAGAGACAAACCATTGAATAATGAAACTAGACTTTTTTAGACTAATTACTTTGTACTCTCTCTGATCTTAGTTTTTTAAAATGGAGAATTCCCTCAAAGCCTTATTCCAAAAAACAAACTCAATATAAAACGTCAACCTGAGCTGATTGTATGATCAAAAGTCCTGAAATATATGGGCTAAGAAAACTAGATTAATTCCATCTCCAGTAAGTTCAGTCCTGAAAAAAAAAAAAAAAAAAAAAAAAATTATTGTTACACTCTGAAAGTTTCAGAGCTACCCTTCTTTAGTCACTCAAACTTCCATATAAATTAAAAAAAAAAAATGAGAAATTAGAACACTAACTATAGGTTGCCATGAAATATTACTAAAACAAGTGATTTTTCTGACCTACCATCAAAATAATGTAACAAAAAATAGGTTAAAAAAGAGAGACCACAGTTTCTATCTAGCTATTCTGTTGTATAGCTCTGGTTATGCTATTCTAGTGAAACTCAAACTATAATAAATCACGGGGTCTTACAATGACAGTTTCAAATGAACGCATTTATTGGGGCAGACAAGTACATCACTAACAGTGTCATTCACTTCAGGTGCTGACATACAGTACTGTGATGGGTTTGCCCTTGGCTG
>NW_010101027.1:0-5511 GCF_000699245.1 Pterocles gutturalis
CTCAACCTGTGAGTCTCTTTTCCCTTTACATCCCGGGAGGCAGGAGGGTGAGCGAGTGGTTGTTATGGTGTTTTGCTGCAAGTCAGGGGTAAAACCATGCCACCACCCAGGAAGAAGTCATGACAGAGCAGGATGTGGTAGCAGTGGCTGGTGGTGGCTGGAGAAAGGGTATCGGTGCTCAAAGTCTGACTTTGAAACCTGTGTTTTTTCAAGGTGTTGGTTTGTGAGCTTAGTCTAGAGAATTACAGTTAAGAGGTGCTTCAGAAAGCTGTTACTCTAAGGTCCTTTTTGAGATCTGGAAGCTGACTTTGCAGTGGGGCAAAGTCCAGTACATTAGATGAACCTGTTGGTTTCCTGGGCTGGAATGACATGGATGAGAACTCAGTTGAGATCTGCTGAGAGACCGGTGAAGCTACCTCTTGCTCCTCGGCCTTTAATTGTTGCTTTTCCTCTTCCCTTTCTTGGTGTGTTCCAGGGCAGCAAATATTCATATTCATTTGTGTAAGGGGTGTACTGAAAGCTAGCTTGTGATTTAAAACTTTGTTGAAAAACTTGTATCCATAACCTTAGTTGCTATGTCTTTTGTATTAGTCTTGCATTTCACCCTTTAGATGTTTCTGTATTAACATTTGTCAGTATATGCGCTAAATGTCAGTGAAGGCAATAGTCAACTAGTCTTTCAATGTGTTTTTAGTGAAGGAAGCATCTAATCCCTGGTGCCCAGTTTTTTTCATTTTTTTCTTCAGGAAAAAAAAAGGGGTTTTGGAAAGTATATGCTCTAGGTATTGAGGGATATAAATAATTTATGAGGCTAAGATGAACTATTTCTGAATGAAGACGGTGACTGGCTGGATAAATGGGCCATACCTAATTTTACACTGCTTCTGCAGTGGCCTTGAAAGGGAATAGAATAGTGTAAGTGGCATTGTCTTCCATCCTGTGTTTCTGCTTAGTTTCGTACCAGAACTATTTGTTTTCTCCTAGCTTATGTTGGTTTTGTTTGTTAGATAAAGCCAGATTTATCACTCACAGTGGAGCATAAGTGCTGTATTAACTCTCTTTTTTGTCTTCCTTTGAATAGCCATGGTCAGAGAGACACTGCACAAATTCTTTTGATGAGAGGAGCCAAATATTTACCAGACAAAAATGGTATTACTCCACTGGATCTCTGTGTACAGGTATTGAATTAGCAACACTCTTTTTCTGTGAACTTTTATCACTCACTGCAGTGTCATCTGATCAGTGTTACCTTTTTAGTTTTAAGGCCTATGGAAGATGGTAGTCCTTTGGCAAAACAGAATTGCAAAAATTTTTTTTTGCAATTAAATTACAAATAATTTTTTAGCAGGTTTCAAATTTGTACCCTTTGCAAAAGGCTTTAAAGATGTCAATGAGATCCCATTAAAGACTTTGCAGGATTGGAGCTCATGAGACACAAAGTTTGCGGAACACCATTTGACTAGAAAGTTTGGGAATCCTTGATCTAATGATAATAGACTCTGTTTTGGTGCTTAACTCTTAACAAGTAAGAGGTGAAGGCATGCGGAAAGGACTGATTTTGTTTATCTCAACTAATATATTTTATTTTCTCTTGAAGAGATATTACTAATAAAAACAAACAAAACTTACATGGTGCTGAATCTTACTTTGCAAGGGTATTCCAAATTCTGTATCTGGATGATGAACAAGGAACAAGAAGTCTTAAGCATTTTCAACTGCTTTGCAAAACACAGTCTTTTTTGCTTGATACAAAATATTGTTTGTACTGCTTGCTAGGGTGTCTTTTCTTGATTTGTGAACATTTACACATTTTTCTGTAGGACCAGTTTAAGGTCACTATGTAAATAACATGTAATGAATGAATGGAAACTTTTGAACCTTTGCTAGTAATCAGCAGACTAGAAGAGTATGAGCTGGAGACTGAAAAATCACTGTGCTTAGTGGGCATCATATTACCTTGGTGCATGTCATTAGTTTGGCAGGGTAAATTTGAAATGTTCAAACCTATTGCTGTCCTAACAAATTAAAATAATCGTAAGTTATTTGATTCTGAAGATTCCTCTTGTGTCTAAGACCTGCAGTTGAAGTAGCTGTGTGTATGTGATAGAGACTGCCACCTTCAGTACCCATGTGATGTTTTTGGAATGTTTAACCCTGGAAAAAATTATTTAATAGAATATCTGTAGAAGGTCTTGATCAAGTTAGGTTACTTACAGCATTTCTTTTTGGATATAAGAAATCCTAATAAGTCCTCAGATCTGGTCATTCAGAAGTGCCAGGTCACTACACTGCCTCATGACTGACTCAACTGTGAAGCTCAGAGTTAGATTTTTCTCTTTATTATGGCAGAATGACTTTACCATAAAACCACACAAAGTCTATTCGGTTTTGAGGCTTCCCATGGCCGTGGACCTGTAAGAAAGTATACCAACGTGTACTTAATGGTACTGTTCTTGGTTTTTTATGATTAGCACTTCAAATGTCTGCTTCAGTCTCCAGTTTTCTGATCTCCAGGGCACCACTTTGTACATAAAAATTCTGTCAACTTTTTTTAGGTGTGAGCAGTGACACCTGGTGTTTGCTGTTTTGTAGTGATGATTGTACTCTGTTCATGATCATCTGGTTTACAAGCTTGTGATACTAAGTAAAAAAGGAGAAAAAAACATTTTATTTTCTTTTACATCAAGGGTTTTATTCTTTGCTTACAGGTTTCCTTTTAAGAGCAGATACACGTTTTTAGAAGATGGAAATTATAGTTTTGTATAGTTCTTGTCAACTTGGTATTACCTTGATTTTGAAGAGCTGACTTTCATTAATTCTTGTGGATTCTGGGTGGTTTCAATTTTAATACTGAAGTTCTTGGAACTAGGAGCAATTAAATTAATCTGTTACCATTGAAGGAAGTTATGAACTGTCATGGAAACAGGAGCCTCTGGAATTGCAGCATTTAATACATTACGTGGTCATCTTCCCAATGTAGAATTTGGTCTATATTCAAGTGTTATCTCTCTGCTTAAAAGTGCAACAGTGTTAAATAAGAGTTGATACAAATAAACTACAAATTCATGTTCTGTTCTTCCCCAAACAACCATTTTTCTCAAAAGGTTGTGAAGTTAGTTTGAGCTGTTGATCTAAGGCACAAGTGGAATCATATTTCTGTATTAATTTTAAAGTTAAATAACCCTTTCATGAGTTTCTCCTATTTGTTACTTTAACAAGTCAGATTTGTGCCTTACAAACCTTTAGGAAAATACTTGAAGGATTAGATTCTGGATGTAATTAGGTAGATGGGTGGCATCCATCAGCAATGGGAAGAGAAGCTAAATATTACACTGTTTTTAATCTCTGGTAAATTGTTGGGGAAAGTGGTGTTCAAATGTGACTTTGGCTTTCTAAATAGAAAAGTGTTTCAAAAAAAGAAGAAAGGGAGCGGATATATGTGAGCCGATATACTGAAGGAATTTGATTCCATCGTGTCCTGAATGTTTTGTATCTAACCTTGGTACATAATTGAATTTCAGTTTATTTTAGGATTGAATTTCTCCATTCAGCATTAAAAATATATATATTTGTAATCCTCAATATATTTTAATGCCTATAATTGTGTAAAACCCAATTCTAATGTTTCTTTTGATTAAAATGGTTTTTGAACTATTGCTTTTTAGGGTGGATATGGAGAGACTTGTGAAGTCTTAATCCAATATCATCCTCGACTTTTCCAGACAATAATTCAAATGACGCAGAATGAAGATCTACGGGAAAACATGGTAATAGAGTATTATGTGTTTCATAGTTACTGATCTGTCTGTGTTGTGGAGATCTGCTTCCTTAGTGTGAGTGTCCTGATTAAGAAGACACTACCAGCAGTTGGCTGTTGGTGCCACAGTAGTTGATTGCTATGTACTTTTGTTTCCCCTGTGGAAAATGTGCAGTCTTCACATAGTTTTAAACACAAGAATTTGGAATTAAATGTATGATCTATTTTAATTTAGTGTTCTAACTTTGTGTATTTGGCAAAGTGATCTAAACAGTGTAAAAATTGAAAGAGCAGGTTTGTTGCAAGCTTTATTATGAAGGTGCTGGTAGGGCATTCTATATATACAACTACTTTGTCTAGTGGAGCCTATGTTCCTTCATTCAGTGGTTATCTGCAGATGTCCATTCTAGGATGTGTCTTAAAGCTTGAATCATCTAGAATGAACTTTAAGATTTGGAGTATGAGCACTCATCTGTATGAAGTTGCCTTGTACAATGAGTGCAAAAAATTGCAGCTGCAATTTTATTTGGTTATAATTGCTGTAGATGCAGCTGTTCTGTTCCTTTTTCAGTGGTTCTTCTTTACCTTGTTTCTTTTATTATTGTGGGGTAGTGTAATCTAAAGCAGAGAAAGAGCAAGGAAAATAATTTTTGTTTCTTGATTGTGTAGGTGGAAGGAAGCATGGAGTGCTTTTTCCCCCTTCCAAATCTAGCTAGCTGTGGCTTTTTAATATGTTGTTTTCTTGAAAATAACTGCAAACAATCTTACAGACTGTAAATTAAAAAAAAAGAGTAGATTTAGTAAGGTATTGGCTGCCATTTCACTGAATCTTGTTTTGATAGATTTTTGAAGTTTCTATGGTTCTCTGTAATCCCATTACCTCCACTATGAGACTGAGGATTTATAAGCCTGTAGAGAAACAGTGTTTAAATTTCTGAGACAGGGTTGAGTTTTGCCAAGTAAAATGACAGAGAGGTGAGAATTCTCAAAATGTGTATTAGAAACATGGGGAGGTGGTGTAGATGTTTTCAAATAAAAGAGAAAGCCAAAGGACTAAATCCATGGAACAAAAAAAGACCTTTTACAGAAAGGTAAATGGCAAAGCATACTATTGTATATTGTAGAAACACAAGAAAAATGAGTGTTTCATCTGTCTGTCTGAGTAATGGTGGAGGTGTGTGCAGAACCAAGATCTGAATGACAGGGTATGCAAAGTACATTAGATAATACATGGTCTAGTTATGCTTCATTGCTGAAATGGAAGCATGTTTTACGTATCATATTCTATGACCGAGTCTGAGCTGTTCTGCCCAAAGTTCAGTTCATGTTATCAGAAAAGGATGACATGAAGAGACTGGATGTATGTTAGAAGTCAGGATTCACATTTTAAATGTTCTTGACAAACTAGAAAAATAGTTGACAGACTGCAAGGAGAATGATATTGCCTTAGACATTTGTAGCTAGAGATTCAACTGAACCCTGAGGAAAAACTTTCACATGGTCAAGGACAGTGAAGTATTAGAAGAGATCACCTAGTGAAGCTGCAGGGCTTCCAGGGTAGAAGATATCTAAAAACCAGCCAGCCAAATTGGGCAAGCCAGTCTGGATTGCAGATACAAGTGGTCCTGCCTTGGGTCAGAGTGTTGGACTAGGTTATGTTTATGAGATTTCTTTTCCTTCCACATTTCTGCAGTTCTCTGAGAAAGATTACCAAACTTTCTGAAAGTGAGAGAGAAGAGAGTAAATGAGGATAC
>NW_010101027.1:5524-60661 GCF_000699245.1 Pterocles gutturalis
TGCCACTGAAGGGTTAATTTAGCTGCAAAAGTTGTCTAGGCTGGAGGAAAGTATAGAACAAAGGAGCTGAAGACAGGGAAGTGTCTGGGCATTGGCAGCATCTAGTCTTTGTGAGCCCAGTGATTGTACTAGCATAAAAAAGGGCAATTTTGAGAAGAGGGTAGTCATAACGATTATTGATTAGCAGGGTATGACTTCTTATTTGAGGAAGGACATTCAGTATCTTGTGCGAAAATGAAGGTAGTGAGAGCAAACTCTAGGATCCAGGGTTTGTTTACACTGTGTCATAAACTAACTGAGGAGTGGACTGGGGAGACAAGTAAATTATGAATAATGAAACTCAAAATATGCTCTTAGCTTTTGGAAGTTGAAAGTGTATTCCACTCATTTTTCAGATGAAAATAAGTTGTTCCTATGAATTAATAATACATGGTTAAGCAGTCAGCTTTCATAGCATTCTATAGTATTATATATCCTGTAGTACATACATTGATACTAAAAGGTATATCTTTTCAGTAATCTTTGTAAATTATAGTGAAGCATTAACTGAGGTTAGATTAATTGTTGGACAATATGTTAGTATGGCTAGATATTAATGTTTCAGTGATAATGTTTTGAATTAATGTTGATCTGATGCTCCATGACACTATACGGTTTCTTTTGTTTTAATGTATCAGTTGCGGCAAGTTCTGGAACACTTATCTCAGCAGAGCGAAAGCCAGTATCTTAAAATCCTAACGAGTCTTGCTGAAGTTGCTACAACAAATGGTCACAAACTGCTTAGGTAAGTGTGAGAGGATCATAAGTAGGTTTATAAGCTACCTGGTAGTTAGTGCTACTTAAGAGTTTTAATAATCTAAACTATCTGATGCTGGGCATGTGCTGGAGTAGATGAATCTCAAATCTGCTTCTGCATGACAGCACCCGTTTAGATCACTGTATTCATGAGGACTTCAGGAGAGAGAGTTAGTGTCCTTGTATGTCTGTTGATGCCTAGAAGCTTGAGTTGCGGAGAAGTGTATTTTTTGCTTGATTAGTTTGGCTATGTCAGCTCTAGGAAGGGAAGCTTTTTAGCCAACTGTCAATCATCCTGTTTTTCCCTCTCTCCTTTTTTTTCTTCTCTTCTACATCTTTGCTTTTTGCAGGCTTTCTTTGTATGTTTGAGGAGAGTTTTGTTACTTCAGACCCTTGTCTTATGTTTGCTGGCTCTGATTTCCTTCCATAGCTACTAATATTTCATCTACCAGTGTGGTGTCTCAGGAGCACAAGGAGCATTACTTGGGGAAACACATAAAATAGGCAAGCATATTTTCCCAGTGCACTTTCCTAGTTTTTGTGGCATTTGTTTGAGGGAGTTTGTGCAAAACACTTCATCTGGAATCTGTTGGAACACCGCTAACATTTTACTGTTTTCAATAGCTAGCAGGATTTGCTCTGACCTTTGTGCTTTACTAGAAGCTAAAAAATTTTTTCTGAAAGAGGTCAAGAGACTGAGAGCGTGAGTGGAAGGTCCTTACTAACAGGTTCTGTCTGGCTTTTTAGGAAAGAGAGATTTAAGAGTGTTCCATAACTGGAGAGGCCTGTCAGCATAGGTTGTAAAGGGAAAAACTGTGAATGCTTTTTTTCAACTGGGGCCAGGGCATAAGGAGCCCGTCAGTTAGATGGATACTAAATAATATATTCTTAGTTTTATGTTCTTTTATTTTTTCCTTTCCCATAGTCATGTTAAATTTGTATGGAGCTTGTAGGTAGCAGGTCAGAACTCCTAGACAATGCTAGGAAATTCATGACTCCATTCATCACAGTCTTGTTCTGATGAGTGTTCGCCTCGATGAATGAGCATAAAAGACTTAAATCTCTCAAATGTTTGGGGTTAAAGTGCATAGACATATTAGTGACATTTTGTTTCTGCAAAGATAACTTTTTGAAGAACTCTAGCTGTTGTTGGGATTCAGTGTGTAATCAGCTTAACCTGTAACACATTCCTTTTGTCTCCAGACTTCATTAAAGCCAGTAGATCTCTCATAAATAAACTGTGATAAAGTGCAAAACCATTCTGCAGGAAGGGGTTTCAAACTTGCTTTCTATTGGGACATTGTCAGAAGTTGTGGTAGGTGGTTTAGATCATATGAAGCAGTATTTATTTTTATTGCAGTATCTTCAGAGATAAATTAAACTGCTTGTGTGTTTAGATTTGATTTATTATTATTATTATTGCTCCCTGTATGGAGCAATGTTCTCTCAGCATGGCTATAGGAACAGTATCTATGTGTCTGTAGTGTCTAAATTTGAGCCGGTCAAGCTGGAAGCTTTGCATTGTGTTGGATGGACAGGCATGTCCAGTGATGCATGTACTTAGTGTCCTGTGGACTCTTACTGACTCACTTCTCTTTGGTGCTTTGTAGTTTGTAATATGTCATAGGGGAAATGGAATTATTTTTTTCTTTTTCTATTACAAGAAACAATCTTTGTTCTGTCTATTTCTGTTCCCTATCAGAAGCTTCAGTCTCTATTTCAATTAAGTATTTCTCAGTTGCTTTTTATTAAAATAATGAGGACAAAGGTAGTACTTGATGACTACAGACCTCTGAGCTTGGGCCTCTTTCTGCTGTCTCCTCCTTCCATCAAATTGTATGTAAAATGCACTCCATACATTAAAACCTCTGATAATGATACTGTTGCATGGCTGAACTAGTATAGTTAGTTTCCTGGGTGCTATCCCACAGCCCATTGCTGTTGAGTTTGTTGGTTGTTTAGTTCAAAAATGTCTTAAGTTGTCTTTTGTAATGCTTCTAGCAGGTAGCCAGGAGCGCCACCGAGTTTCTGCCCGAGGACTTCGGCCTTGGATACCAGCAAGGAACCTGTTCAGTTAGCATTACCTCAATCATTTCTTCTTCCCAAGAAATAATTGTAGTACGACATGATTTGGTCTTGCTGGTGCAGATTGGGCCTCGCTGAATGTTTATTAATATGGTAGTAAAAGCTTCAGTAAACTATTAAAACCACTTAAAAATTTTCATGTTTATGTAAGTCCTCTTCTTGGAGACCAGGAATTTTAAGCAGAAATTTCACGAGGCAAATGCTGCTGCTGAAGGATGATAAACCTCAGTTGAAATGTTTTTTTTCCGATATTTAAGTTAGCTTCTTGAGTTAGCTCCTTGTATTCGTAGATTTCCTTTGGCATACAAGCATTTTTCCAAATGCTAATCTGTGGCTGTGATCAGAGCTGCTAGTGATACAATTACGGCCCACAAGTCAGGGGTTTTTCATTAACTGGTTGAAAACTTAACATTCCTACTCTTATACTGTTTCCTCTTCGTATTCTTTCTTAATCTAGATTTACTGAAAACTTATCTGTCTGAAGTCTAAATTGTGACAAGACAGTCATACTTTGTGTATCAGTTTGGTAGAATTCTTAGCGTGTGGCTTTTTGAAGTTAACACCTCACTGTCAGTCATTAAAATGGGGTACTGTAAACAGAGTCTTGGTTTTACCCATGCTGTAGGGAGAGTGGGGTCATGATAAAAGTACTGTGATGTTACAACTAACTGTTTGAGATTTGTGAATTAATGGAGTAGGAATTGCATCAGAGGTTTTACAGCATCCTCTAAAGTGTCAGTTTTGTGGTCTTATAGTTAAAAAGTATGCTTTTAAGTTGCAAGTACTTCAAGGATAGAATTGAATATGTAATCTCTTGTATAATATTTATCAATGAGTATAGTTCAGTAGAAAAAGTTTCAATTTGTTGCAGGTTTTTTTAGGTGTTGA
Source organism: Pterocles gutturalis (assembly GCF_000699245.1). Taxonomy (NCBI): domain Eukaryota; kingdom Metazoa; phylum Chordata; class Aves; order Pterocliformes; family Pteroclidae; genus Pterocles; species Pterocles gutturalis. The sequence goes on from NW_010101027.1 coordinate 9,293, forward strand.
AAATAGAAGACTTCTTACTGCTTGGGGTTTAAGGAAAGAAAACTAAGTTGAATTTGATGGAGAACGTTCTGCTTGTGCATGATCTCCATGAATATCTCAGATTCTGCACTGTATTGGTACAGTTAAGTGTTGGGCAGTTCAGTTAAGAAGGCGTAAAAATTTTAGTGTATTTGTTGAGTAAATAAAAAGCATACTGGTGCATTTATATAGTAGCTTTTAAATCATGTTTATCTTGAGTAGAAATTGTGTTACTTTACCATCCTGATCTCTTGTCTAATTGAGGTAGTTAATGGATATTTAGGCTAGTAGCTAGATGCGGATGGGATGTGGTAGTCTGTCTGATTAGTCAGTACACTTTTGTCATTGGATGCTGTATTTTCTGGATTGAAAAACGTTTTCAATTGGATATCCCAATTTGTTTCATATATTGAGATCCTTACTTCATAAACTGAGATCCTTACTGTAGGAAGTTGAATTTCTTACCAGTGATTCATAAGAAGTGTACCTGTGTGTAAAAACAAATTAAGTATTTTGCAAGATCTGGAATTTGCTGTTCTTATTTCACTTCTGGTTAAAATTTTGAGTATTTACCAGTGGTTCATAAGAAGTGTACCTGTGTGTAAAAAAAAAATTAAGTATTTTGCAAGATCTGGAATTTGCTGTTCTTATTTCACTTCTGGTTAAAATTTTGAGTATATGTTATTAAAATTATAGTGCTTATGTTTGATGTTTGGGACTGGTGCAGGAAAGAAAAGTTAAAATTCATTAGAGTTTAAAGATTAGGGGTTTTTTTCAGCATGTGTGTCAGACCCTACCATTAGATTGCTTACTTCTTAATATACTGAATTGTTTAATGTAGGAAAAGAAACTTAAATATTCCATTTTTTTCCCCCAGCTTGTCAAGTAATTATGAAGCTCAAATGAAGAGTCTCTTAAGGATCGTGAGGATATTTTGCCATGTCTTTCGCATTGGCCCATCCTCTCCCAGTAATGGAAATGACATGGGCTACAATGGAAATAAAACTCCAAGAAGTCAGGTGTTCAAGGTCAGAAAAGTATATGATGTTGTTAGGAAGATAGACGTTAAAGAGATGAATTTCACAAAGCATGCATTCATTAATCAGACATCTCATGAACAGGAAGTAAGTTTGGTTGATGTCCCTATCCCTTCTTAAGTTAAGCCTGCCTCTTTCTTTCCTTGATTTTTTTTTTCTCCACTGGATTCATTTGACCACTGATGCACATCTCATCTTATGATTTCTGTTTATTTCTTGTTTAATGTGTTATTAGATGTTGAAGGCTTAGTTACCCAGCTGATTTTGGTAAACTTTGCTTTTCTTTCTATTATTTTATTTAAGAGTGTAGTAATCTCAAAATGTGGTAATAATAAGATAATAGATTGTATTAATGTAATTTCAAAATGGTATTTGGAGAATCATTGGGAATTCAGATTTTTCAATTTTTATCCAGCTTCACAAGATAAATGGAAATAATTGAGTTCTTAATCTGTTCATTGTTTTCACTGTGATCGCGAAGTTTTTTCCCAAGTTGTTCTTGAATTTTGTTATGACATGTTTTGAACCATGCCAGTTTACTACCACTCTTGTAAGGTTTTTGATTTACAGCTGTTTTCAAACACCTGCTTCAGGTACTTGCCATTTAGGTGTTTAATTCTTGAAGGGTTTTTTTTTATGCTTGTTGTTTGAGAAATCCCTCTGTAGAAAACCATAGCTTGCCTTCCTGTGCCACTCAATTTAAACTGGATATATAACTGACATAGTATTCAGAGCATCTAAATAATAACTGAGGATAGTCTCTTTTTTTCCCTTGTCTCCTTCCATCCTCTCATATGGCACAGTTCATATCACCAAATTTATATGCCAATAATTGCATGAGAATTTTCCTTAACCTTTGCATTTCTTTCAGGGTGTTCTGAAAATGATATTTTGAAATTACTACATTTTTTTGATGATATGATGTGTTCATCAGGTTACTTCTAATGACTTTTTAGGCAGAGCTATATTGATAAGATCGCAAAAGATGATAGTCTAATTCCAGCTCTATTTACTTAAGTTTTTGTTTAAATTTCTTCTCTGGGAAAGAGGGAAAGCATTAGACTATTTAAAAACAAGCACAAATGTTGTTTTTTCTGGTAGCAAAATAGTTTTAATAACAAATTGATTTATATAATTAATATAAAACTAGTGCTTGATATGAAAAATACTGTGTGCAAAACATAATGCATTGTATAGTATGCAACGTAATGATTGTCTTTTAGAGTTGTTCACTAAAATATGTTGAGCTAGATTGGCACATTGTGAGTTTAACTAGATTTCCATTTTCAAAAAACAAAGCCCTACCCAAATCACAGAATCATTTTATTGAAGGCAGATTTTTCTAACAGTTTTAATGAAAATTGGCTTAAGTATACCAAACAAAGCATATAGATGTTAAGCGTGTTTAATACAGGAACTATCTGCAGTGAGATAATCTGTTACCTTTCTGTGTAGATATTATGCTACCTTTTTTCTTCAAGGTTTGAGGAGTAGCTGACCTTACCTCCTCGCATTTTGGGTCTGCTCATAGCCCAAAAAGGGGAAAAAAAAAAAGTTTCATGCTTTTTGCTTCCAGATCATTTCAGAACTTACTATGAAACAAACAAAACCATTCAATTGCAGTTTGCGAAGGAAATTGTATTTCAGCAGAATCACTTATCTGTATGCCAAAACTACTTTGTATGCTGAAAGAATTGCTTCTCAATTTAGTCTGGAGTTAAGTGTTTTGCAGTAGACTGATTTACACAACTGGCATGGTTGTCCCAGAAAATATCAGTAATTCTTAATTGCACAAAAACAACATCTATGTTTTTTAATAAATGAGCAAAATACATACTACTGTTGCATTGGCTAGAAAAAATTGCAAGATGATTTTAAAATTATCCTTGCTGTTATTTTATTGTTAAAACTGAGGCAGCCCTTCATTGGGGCCTCTGTTGTATTTGTGTTATTTTAGGTTGATTTAAATTTCAAACTCAGAAATGCAAAACTGCTGATGAGAACTTGTTCTCATTTGGGAATGAGGCACACTGGTCTATCAACACTAAGTTGATCTTCAGTTGTGGTTGGGTTAGCCTGTTCTTTGAATTTACAGTAACTGGGTAGTGGGAGATGAGACATAGTGCTGAGACAATTGAGTGACTTCACATTTGCTCTCATTCCTATCTTCCATTTCCTTTTTCTTTTTTGTCCTTTCCTTGAAAACATGGTTGTGATGATGCCTTTTGCCTTTTGGGAGAAGGGAAAAAAGCCCACTGTATCTCTAGATTATTCATTGAAGCCCTTGGCAGTTGTTTGTCTTCATTGGTCCCAGTTCTTGCATGTGGAACTTTTTGGTACAGACTATTAAGGAAACCACAGAGATGTGTGGACATCTGTGTTTAATATATGGTTTGTGTTAAGAATCGACCGAAGAATGCTGACTTGTACTTTTGAAAAAATGTTGCTAATGGTTTGATTGAATATGTCCATATTACTCTTGAAAAGGTCTGATCATGGATGTTACCATAAAATGTTGATAGCCATGGATATGGAGGTGGTGGGCAATATTTAGAGGAGTGCTTTATGTCCTGAAGTTAGACTAGAAAAAAAAGAGAAATGTTGAAGTTGCCATACTTGACTGCACTTTTGAATGAATTTGTGATCAGAATCTGTGAAAAACTAGCTTTGGAAAAACAAATCAGTTGCAAGAATTCTGAAAGGCATGCTAAGTCTGTGGGAAATAAAAGATACAACACAAGATGTCAGTGGAAAAATTATGTCTGGCAAGCTAAGCATTGAAAAGTTTGTGAGAAGAAAACTGAGTTTTGGTATTGGAGTAAATAACTACCTAGTTTCTTGTGAGTTACATGTTTAAGAGCACAGCTGCATTTTAATTCTGCCATATATTCCATGAATCCTATTTTCCATTAGAAAGTTTTTCTGCATTCTGTTTTGTGGGCAAGGTCTGCCAGGTAGGTCTTAGAAAGAAGCTAACTTGATCCTGTATGGCAGATGTTTGTGTAGAAAATGGTACCTGCACTGGAGGTATTCAGATCACCATCTAGAGAAATGTGTGATCCCTGGCAGTATAAGGATTAAGTGAGTGTCATGCAGTATGTTGGGCAAAGCCTACCAGTTTTATGTGCATGAGTCTGAATCTCAGTGCTGGTATCTGGCGTTGGCTCCATCTGCCTGGTATTGGGAGCTGCTTTGACCAGGGCCTTAAAAACAGACATGCTCTTATTCTGGACATTCAACATGTGTATGATTGTCTCTTTGGTTGGCTGCAGCAGGCAGACAACAATGTGCTGTGAGGCCAAATTCTGTTAAATAGTTCAGTGTTTCACTCTTTCTAAATTATTTTATCTTTATTCTGTTTGGTGCTTAATTATTTTCCTTCTATGTGACATTTTCTCTTTGTGCTTTGTGGCTACTACAAGTACAGAATTTTTTATGAGTGTTTGACCCTTATCTCTAATAGGACTTCTAAAGGATCATTTAAAGCTTTTAAATGTGCATGGTATTTATTTGCCTTAAGAGGATTATCACATCATTAATATTACCTAATGTCAACATGTTCCTTTTTTGTCTGTTTTTGCATATGTTTATTGCAGCCGCTGGAACTGCTCTGGCATTCGCTAGATGAGTGGCTCGTTCTTATAGCCACAGAGCTGATGAAAAACAAAAGGGACTCTGCCAACATTACTTCTATTTTACTGAAGCAAAAAGGACCAGATCACCAGGATGCTGCTCCTATGCCTTCCTTTGCCACTGCAGGAACCGAGGGCAGAAAAGAGCTATCCACTGATGCTGGCGATGCTGCTGAGAAGCAGGAAGCTTGTGCTGATTGCCAGGATGTTATCTCCATGACAGCAAACAGGCTAAGTGCTGTCATTCAAGCATTTTATATGTGCTGTTCCTGTCAGATGCCTCAGGGGTAAGGAGGGGATCCTGTTTGTTACCTGAACTGTTACTGGTTTAAAATCATACATACTTTCTTGGAAGAATGTTGATGCTGACCAGATGATATTAGTGACAGTCAAGGGTATGCTTCTTAATGTTTTCACTAGTTCAGTTATTGGAATGCTTTTTTTTTTCTTCTGGCTTTAATGGCACCAAACAGCAAAGTTTCCATAGCTGCCCATAAATGGAGCTGCGTTGGGGCGGATTTCATATTGAATGTCTGTCTAATGGCTCTTTGTAATCATGTGAGATACTTGCAGGTAATGTAATTTTGATCTCTTGAAATGTAGCTGTTCTTGTTGGTTCTTAATGTAAAATTATCCCTAAATTTAATGTGGTTATCCAACAAAAGCTATAAGCTCAGAAAAAAATGTGAATTATCTCTGTGTATGAAAATGATAGCTGGGGCAAAGCTTGTTTGGCTACATTGCAGAAGTTTATGACAAGTAGAGTTCAATCCCAAGGTGAAGCTCACTTAGAATCCTGTCCCAGGTTTGCAAACATAGTTTTGTGTGGAACAGGCACTACCACTTAGGTAAATTTAATATCAGTTTCTGGTTCAAAAAGAAAAAAAAGTGTATCCACTGTAACTGAGGTCTTAGTCTGTCCAAGGTTGTCTAAGATATGGATTGTATGTGTGAACTGGTAAGGAAAGGATCCTTTGACTCTCTTGAGTGGAGGATTAGGCAAGTATGGTGGTATTACAGACTCCCTGAGGAATCTGGAAGCAAGGTTCCCACTACATGACAGCTCTTGTTTATTCCCAGCCACTGTAAGGATTTTTTTCTTTGCCAAACCTAGTGGAATAAATGGTACAATGGTGTAACTCAGTACTGCTAACATCTTCAAATAACATTTGAAATTATAGCAAATGACACTTTTTGGACAAAATAATTTAAAATGGCTCTAATTTTAGATTTGAGTGTCTTTATGTTTAATGGAGGAGAGTAAACAGAGCTCATAGTTTTCCATTGTTCCTGATATTCTTACAATAAAGATGGCATTTCATGCTTAAATGGGAAATTAGCTGCTTAACATTTGAAATACTGATGTTATTTTCCTTTGCTTGCCATGATTGCTTTTCTTCTGCAAATGCAGATATTGAATCTAGGCATGCTTTGTTAATATACTGAAATACAATGTTCCAAGTTTATGCTAAGCTTTTTTTTCCTCTTTTCTGTATATTGCATCTTACAGCTTGTGTGGCAATTTACAGGCAGAGAGAGTTCATTGCCTTTCAGGGAGGACTGTTTTTTAGTTGTTTAATATTTTCAGATCATCTGTCAGACCAGAAGTCTGTTTAAAATGTTCATATTTGGCCTCTGGAAGATTTTTACTTGCTTGTTTGTTTTTTGTGTGAATGAGGGGAAGGATGTGGTGAGGCTTGTTTCTTCAAAATAAAGTAAAGGAGAGAAGGAAAACAGCTCACTTTTATATAAAATGAGCAGCTAAATTGGTGTGGGGAACAGCAGCAGTTCTGGGATTGTTATCCTGGACTTCTAAAGTGCTATTTTTCACAGCCTTTCAAGGCATTTGATGATGAGAGGGTTTTATTCTTGTTTGCAAGTATTCATTAGCTTTTGCTGAAGCTAAAGGATCCAATTAAGAATTTATCTTAAAAAAAAATACAGAATAGAAATGTAAGTAAATGGAGTAAAATTTGTACCCATGTTAATCCTTCCCTTGTTCTCCAGATATATGCAGGAGAAAAAATAAAATTCCTTACTAGTGTATGAGATGCTTGCCTGGCAAGTAGTTTTGTTATTTCATGAAGACATTAAATATCTCCTTTCCCCCCATTATTCAACAGAAAAATGTTTATCTCCATTGGTTTGAGCTTTTTTTGTGCATATAGTTAATAACAATTAGTGGACACGTTGCCTGACCTTCTTGATTACTGGCACGTTTGCCTTTTCTGTTAGTTTATTATGAAATCTTAATGCTGCTAAGTATTTTGTTTCACGATTGACTAGTTGAACAACATCAGTTTCTATTTGCGTAGTATTTGATTTAAAAATGCAACTATTTATGTAATTCAAATTATTTTCAACTTCATTAACCAAAAACATCTTCTGATTTTCTTTGAATAGGATGACATCGCCTCGTTTTATAGAATTTGTCTGTAAGCATGATGATGTCCTTAAGTGTTTTGTTAACCGGTAAGCTTCAAGAAATATGGAGTTTCTAATTTATTTGTTCCCCCCCTCCCCCATAGTTCAAAGTCCCATTTTTTTTTCTTACTGAGTTGTATTTTTAGGTTATTGTTGTGACACATGTACCATATGCACTTTAATGGTCCAGCTAAATTCAAGGGAGTGTATAAAAATGATTCGAGCTTAGGCTTAAATGAACTCTTTTGCATATGTAAGCAATCCTTTTGTATGATTCTGTGAGATTTTATAAACAAAATCTTTTTTGCAGAACAGCAGAATAATTTCCTTACGAGACTATTTCCTCATCTTTGTTACAAATAAAGCCTTCCCTTTTGATGCAGATGAAAACTTTCCTTCTTCCTCAGATGTGTTATACTTAATAACTTCTTAAAGGAGTCTAAACTATCTTTGTAGACTTGGCTGTTTCCAGAGTTTCTCTGGGGCTGACCTCTTTATAATCTTGTTTCTGTCTGGACATCTGCTTGTAATTCTCCATGTTCAAAGAACGAGGTAGTAAAAGACATTTGGAACCAAGAGTTAGGAAAACATAACGAAATAGTCTGTTGGAACTTTTCTGTATGACTAATTGCATTGTCTCTTTATGTAGACTTTGTGTATAATGAAGGATTATTATTGGATCTCTGACTAACAGGCTTCTAACCTGTTTTTCTTTCAGAAATCCCAAAATAATTTTTGACCACTTTCATTTTCTTCTGGAGTGTCCTGAACTAATGTCCAGATTTATGCACATCATAAAAGCTCAGGTAAATGTCAGGAGATGCTTACTTATAACTTCTTTGAATAGAGAGAGGGTATTTTGTTTAAAAATAGTAATATTTTTTAAAAATTCTTTTGAGGAGGATGGAAGAACGAAGTGTGGCCTCCAGTGTTTCTGAATCTGGGAGGCTGAAAGGTCAGATTAAACAGACATGGCAGCCAGATTTCTGTACTTCTGATTCTTTAAAATGCATTTGTAAGTCCATTTGAGGTGACCAATGTTAAATTTGTCTTGCAAGTCCAGCTTTTGGTTAAACAGAGTTAACTTTCTATTATTAAATCTATTTGTGTACATCTAATAGATTGAGCTTTAAAATGCTATGCTTTTTCCTTAATTGATTTACATTTTGAGGCAAACTAGAGGATAAGTACACCACTATTGACTGATTTGGCCGTAATTAGCGGCAGCTCCTTCAGTGAAACATGCTCTGTTACCTACTATTTCCTTTTGTTTGTTTAGGGTTATTTTTCAGTAAAATCCTGATGTCTTGCATAACATGAACTCAATTCTCAGTTTAACGCAGGAGATGAATTCAAGACTGAAGAGGTACTCTAGGAAAGACTAGTGTAGTTCAGTGGAAAAATTAGCAAGAAACCCCGTGTGGAAGTCTGCTGCTTTACGTAACACTGTAGTGCTAAGCGTCTGCCACGTTTTTGTCTCTTACCTTTAAAAGATTGTGAGTGTCTACGTGTAGCTCAGAGACAGAGCTATGTATTTGTTCTATTAGAAATGGAGATTATCTTTGGGCAATAATGACATATTTGAAACTCCTTTGTTCAGCACACACTGGTATACTTTTGCTTTGTTCTCTATTAGAAAGTTTCCTTACATCCAAATATTTTGGTCAAAGATGGAATTTGCTGAAAACAAAGGTAAAATTCCTCTAACCAGCCAGAACCCCCTCTTCCCCTGAATAATTGTGGATTATCTGTTTCAAAAGCTTTATTTCTTTAGTTGTGAACAGTACTGTGCCTTTATTCTTAGATGTACATTGGTTTTGGTAATCCAGTTTTGTTTTTAGGCGATGGTGTAGGTGTATTGTTTACTCATTCTTTGGCTGAAGTGTGTGTGTTTTTGAAATTCGTTGCCTATGAGTAATGAAGAGAACCGGAGAACTGATACCCTGTTTGTTAGATCAACTGAAAGTACGTACTGGGAATTGTGATAGATGAGAAGGGGCCATACTTGTGTCGTGTCTGTCTCAGAAGAACTGCAAACTGACAGTCTAAATACTGAGTCAAACAAGCTAGGACCTTCTTGCCTAGGAATTTTTTTCGAAGGTTTCCGGTTCCTTTGGGCTGTTTTTTACTGACAATGAACTTGAATACAGGTACGACTTGTTATGTCACTTGTGCTTCTGTGCTCAGCTGTGGTTGATACTCAGCAGTGTTACAGAAGCCAGTGAGTGACTTTTTATCTAGATTCCTTGCCCCCCTGCCATGGAAGAAGTTTTGTGCTGTTTTTCTCCTGTGTGGTGAACTCTGATAGCTATTTCTAGATAACTGGTGGTTCAGTCTTTCTTCATACCAGACTTCAGTAAGCACTCAAGGGCATGTCTAGTCCTTTCCTCCTCTGCATAACACCGAGTAACTCTCTGCACATCTCAAAAATGAATTGAGAAGTATGCATAACCACCTTCCAGTCATGCTTATGAGAGGGGAATTATTCGGTTGAATGCATCTGTATAATATGGTTTGTCCCTTGTTTTGTAGCCATTTAAAGATCGCTGTGAATGGTTCTATGAACATCTGCATGCTGGGCAGCCAGATTCAGACATGGTGCACAGGCCTGTCAATGAAAATGACATCCTTTTGGTTCACAGAGGTATTGTGTTAAAATGGAATTAGCATCTCTTTTGAAATACATTGAAATATAATGAATTAAGATAAAAAATTAATTGGTGTTTTGTATTTAGATTCTATTTTTAGGAGTAGCTGTGAAGTTGTGTCTAAAGCAAATTGTGCAAAACTAAAGCAGGGAATTGCTGTGAGATTTCATGGAGAAGAAGGCATGGTGGGTAAAATTGCGTGCTTTTCCTTTATGATGTTTATATGTGGAAATTTTAATTCTCTTTCACAAGTATTGTTTTGAACTACATCCTAACTTAAAATAACTTCTATACTTTTATACTGCACTGTTTGTGCAGTGAAAGTTCTATGTACTAATATGTTTTACTCTTTTAACATGCAGGGACAGGGTGTGGTGCGCGAGTGGTTTGATATCTTATCCAGCGAAATTGTTAACCCAGATTATGCCTTATTTACCCAGTCAGCTGATGGTATGTCTCTGCCTTTTTTTCTTCCTAACTTTAGGGTATCTTTTATAAAAGCATCTTTATAATCCAAGAAAAAAAATCAATTAATTGGTTTCAGAATATAAGATTGTTACTTTTTAAAAGCAACGCTGACGGAATTGATCTAATATATATAGAGAAATTATCTATTCATTGTACGTTTTTATAACCACAGAAGAAATATTTTTCTTAATTTGAAGTTTCCTTGATTTTGTTTTCTCTTTTGTAAGAGGAGGATAAGTTGTTGATTTTAGTGAGTCCATGCTACTTCTGCCTGGTAGCAGAAGAACATAACGCTTGGAGAGCTGTATAGAAAGTGTTTTCCTTTCTTCTGCATCTGCAAGGGAACTGTGGAGGTATTCCTTTATTTCCTTTCAGAAATACACAAATTCAGTCAGTTAATTTTTGTGGTAAAACCAGATGTTGATCTCCACAGGTCTACCTTGTATTTGGCTTTTTGTCCTTTGGATGCTTAATATAAAGCAAATGTTTATCAAGAAAAGATTTCACATCGTTATCAGTGATAAATGTTTTGGTTTCTACCTTAAAGTCTTGGGAAGTGGTAAGGGATTCAGTCAACAGTAGAGGCATAGATTCGTTCAGCAGAGGCATAGATTAGTTCCTGAAAGTTAAAGGAAAAGTTCATGTCTGTTTGAGGTGGTCTTTTCCAAGGAGACCAGGACTGGACTTTCTCCTGTCTGCCTCTGGGTGGAGCCAGATGAAAGGAAGCAGATGCATTCTGATCCTTCCTTTGAGCATGTTCACAGGTTGATAGAAGCATGGCCCATTAGAGTGAGCAAAAAATGCACATAGCATGAAAACGTCATAATCCTTTTGTTTCATAGGAACAACTTTCCAGCCCAACAGCAACTCTTCTGTAAATCCAGATCATTTGAACTACTTCCGTTTCGCAGGCCAGATCCTGGGGCTAGCTCTGAATCACAGGCAGTTGGTAAACATCTACTTCACAAGGTCATTCTACAAACATATTCTTGGTATGGTTTTATTAAAATCCTGTTTTTTAGTCGTAACAGTTGTCTAAGCAGTAAACCTTTTTCTTTTTTACTTGTGAGTGAGGGTGTGTGTGTGTGTGTGTTAAAAGTGGAAAAAGTCTTGGAAATGAATGTCTTGGTAATCTTTTATGTACATCAGAGTCACAACATAATATGGGAGTAATTGATATGCCAGTCTGAGTCTCTCTTAGGAACTGTTGCAAAATATGGAAATACATTAGCAAAACTATGTGGGAACTTTATACAGTTAGCAACTTTTATTAAAATAGCTAATCTTTTCGTTTATATTTGAATATGGATCTTAAATTAAAAACAAGGAAGGCATCGTTAATTTGTCTGAAGCGTAATCATATAATTTAGTTGTCTTTAGTGTTGCTGACTGGGAATTCCTGTAAGGCAGACTAGTGCAGCCAATTGGTTTTGTGGTGTATGCAATTCTTTCCATCACAGTTGTGAAATTCATCTGTTCTGCCGTGTAATGTAATTCTTGAGAAATAGAAATAATCATTCCCTGGGTAACTCAGGACAGAATTGCAAAATTGATAATGTTTGTTTAACTCTGTCAAAAATCTATGAAGCATTCTTCATTATGCCTGCAGTTCTTCAGTTGTGTGTTTTAAGGTGAATCTATACCAAGGATGCCCCATCCCTGAAGGTGTTCAAGGCCAGGCTGGATGAGGCTTTGAGCAACCTGGGCTAGTGGAGGGTGTCCCTGCCCATGGCAGGGGGGTTGGAACTAGACGATCTTTAAGGCCTCTTCCAATGCTAACCATTCTATGATTCTGTGATACTGTTGTGAACCTCCCTGTCCACCCACTCCAAAAACTACTACTTACTTCCTGAGACAGTGTTTCAGAACTAGTGCAGGTTCATTCTGTCATCTTCCTGAGGAAAGTTAATTCATACGCTTACTGTAGCATTCAAGAGGATTCGTCAAAAGTCTTTATAAAAATGTGACTTTTTGATAGAGAAGGAGCGCTGTTAGCTGGTGGTATGTATGGTCTAGGGGTCTTCTCTGTTCTTTGAGAACCTTTGTGTCTCTTGATTGTCAAATGTGATGTCCTTGTTCTGCGTTGTCATGAAGAAGTTTTCCTATTGCGTGAAGATGTGATGGAAGGGTGAATTCCCTGTGCATTCCTGTTACTCCTCTACATACATAAATTCCTTTACTGCTGCATGCAGAATTTCCTTTGTGTTTAAGCATTATTCTTTGATCTTCTTTGGAAATATAATGTAGCTTGATGTTGGAAGTTTTACTTTTCCTCAAGAACCGCTCCTTACTTTAAGATCTAGCAAGGTTTTCAAGGAATTGTTTACATCTCATTCTGTTTTTCTGTGATCATTCTATATACCTACAGCCTTCATTTGATGCTTGCTAAGTCCAGGAGAGATCAAGTCTTAACTTCAGGTTTCTTGTTTCTCCTCCCTGCAAGTGTTTAAGGAACACTGTTGCAGTTTGTTGGTGTTGCAGGCTCAGTCATCTTTGTCAAGATCATCTTAAAAAGAGATGCATTTTATTTCTCTCCTTCAGTACTGCTTTCTGCTGCACGAGAGTGGCTGTGTTCTGGGCAAGAGGCAATGGAGGACAGCCAATCTGAAGCAGCACCGTGTTGGCAATGCCTAACTGAGCTTCCCTAGTCTTTCATCTTCACATAGGAAAGCGATGTTAAAATTAGAGGTATCTTTGTGTGTCACAATTTGGCACTGACTTAAGGGTTGGCTTCTGAAATCAGGAGATTCCTCTGTGTGAGCAGAAGAATGACACTCACAAATGAGAAAAACTTATTTTTCACCTGTTCAGTGACACCTTGAGAATAGTGAAGTGTTGCTCATGTGACCTCTTTTTGAAGGTGACTACTAATGAATTTGGGTTCTTGTTTAGTTTGACTCATGATTATATGCTGGATTTGTTGGTTTCTGAATTGACAAGATGACCTATTGTTTACTTTTTTTTTCCAGTTTTGCTAGGTAACTATTGCAAACCAAACAGCAGCGACTAGTCTCTGTTAATAAGATCTTACCAGTCCCTCTTAGTAAGGTCTTGTCATTCTGTTGAACAGGCATCCTGGAGCTCTCTAGAGGTTTGTGCACATTCAACTTCTTTAAGTTCAAAAGGTTCACAGGTTTTTATCACTTCTTGTTACTTATCAGACACAGAGAACTGAAAAAATTACACCTCCACTTCCCAAAGTAGTTGCTTTTTCTGACTCAATCGTAGTGGTTTATTTAAATTTTTCCAAGGCCTTTTCCCTCAGCTTTGTGCATCTCTTCTTGCTTAAGGAACCCGAGTTGCACAGCAGCAGATGCTCCTGAGGGGTTTTTGTTTTATTTTTGTTTCAAATTCAGCTATGGGTTGTGCTAACTGTTGTTCATGCCAAGTACAAGTTACCAGGTTGTAGACATAGAGATGCCCTTGAGCTGCTTGTCAATATGTTATCAACTTTCTTCTCAGCACAAATCCAAAACAGCCTCTTACTAGCTACTACGAAGAAAGTTTAACTCTGTCCCAGACAAAACCAGGTCACAGGCCATAAGTAATGGAGTATGAAGTTTTTCGAAGCCTGAGACTTTCCATTCATTTAGTTTCTCACCTTGCACTGAGATCCTTGTTTCCTGTAGCCTTTGCTGTTGATGGCACTGAATCCACCAGTTGTGTGGTAAGACCTCCTGTGTCTGAGGAACAGTGTGAACCTCTTTCGAAGGAACTCTAGTCAACAAACATGATGTGGAAGTGCCTTAATTAGAAGCTGAAACTTGTATGAACAAATGTGTCTACTTTTCTGAGACTCGGGTGGGTGCATCACCTTTCTTCACTGTGCTGAACTGAGATCTTTTTACGACAATATCCAATAGGCAAGGAAAGATCATCAACTTAACTGATGACCCAGCTAGCACTCAATTAACGTACTTTATAAGATGTTAGATATGTAGCTTGCGTGATTTTTGTGTGTGTATGCTGCTGTGAGATCAAACATTATTGCATAGGTCTTCATGTTTATTAGGGCTGCACTTTATTATGGATGTAGAACTGAGGCAGAAATATAGTCAGAAGTTAATGAGGCCTTCAGATTTTCTCAACTTCCTATCTGCCTGCCTTCTGCTTAAACAGGGGAGGAGAAGATAGTTTCACTAGTGCTGTTGTCCAGTTACTTTGTATTTTTTTCTAAGGAGGCAATTGCTTTTCTGTTTGGAAAAGGAAATTTCAACCTCCAACCCACAAAGACACATAGCAGATAAATTCCTAACTGTGCTGTCTGCTGGTAGACTTAAGTCCCCTCTTTCACAGTATAATGGAAAATGCTCCTTAAAATGGCATAAACAAAAGTGAAAATTAATTTCTGGGTCAGTGTTTTTTGAGCTGGAGGCCTTAAATCTTTGAATACTTACTGAACTTGTATCAAACCTTACCTGTACTGTGTTGCACAGAAATACCTGTTTATCACAACCATTCTAAGATAGAATTCTCTTCCTTTTCAAACTACAGGTGCCTTAAGGGTATAGCAAGAGAAAGATACACAGTATTTAATGGGATTCAAATTTTGTCCTGATAAATCTGACAGTTTCTTTATAACTGCCTGGCTTGAGTCTGCTGATAGGTAAAATATCTGTCAAGCAAAGAGTGAGCTTAGTGCTTTGGTCTAGCAACATGCTGACTACAAGTGTAGTCTATCATGACGCTCCAGTTCAGTTTATTCTCCAAAGGTGTCTCCGGTTTCTACTTTTCAGTCGCCTTCTTTTCCCACATGTTTTGCTTATATCCCTCAGAGACATCATTACTTCTACATTTCATATGTGAAATGCACATATGGTTACTAGTTGACAAAAGTGAAAGTCCTCTAGAAAATACTAGATAGGGGATGGATTTTTTTTTTTTGAGAGAGAGAGAGTTGACAGAGAAAATGCATTGGTAGATTATTTATCCCTCTCTTAAACTGGAGCGTTGCTTGATTTTATTAGAAAAATAATGCCTTGCAGCTTGTGCACACACCCATTTTGGCACTAGTCAGCTCTTCCAGGGAAATACTGTAGCTGGTTTTGTACTTACATGTTTGCACTGACTGGTAACCTTTGAATTTTGTGTTACTCTCTGGGGTATGGCTTCTGCAGTCCATAGCGTGCTCAGACTTCTACTAATGGGCACCCTGGTGACGCTTCACAATGCACGGAAGATGGTGAAGCAGAGTGTACTTCCTGATAGCTTGCTTTTCTCTAAACCTACTACCACCCTCACCCCCTGTCCCTTTCCACAGGTATTCATCTGTCTTGGTAAAGTATCTATCATGACAGAGTTAAAGTAATTGGGGCTTGCTCTCTTGTGTAGTGAAGAGGGTAGTTCTCTTGCTCAGATTTGAGTGCCATGTCTGAGAAGGGGCTGTAAATAGGCGGTCTCTGTACTTGGATAAAAGTCAGACTTCTAGCAACTCTCCTCTTAATACTTCTAAATGACTTGCAAGTTCTGTTTGAAAATGTAAAATTCGTGTAAATAATTATTTATAGGTCTCATAGCAAACATGATTAAAAAGAAGAAAATTGAAGATTGAAAGCATTTTCTAGATACAGAAAGGTTGTGTTGTGTGTGTTTCTGTGTACCCACCCTCTCCCCCCCAAGTTCTAAATAATTTTCTGGGGAAAATATATTATTTTATAGAGAAATAGAATATTGAGCTTCTAAAAACTATTTAGAAAACAAGATTTTTTTTTTTAGAAAACACTTAACATTGTGTGTTCTGTACAGTTAGATGCTTTTACTGCAATCCATTAGTGGGCTAAAATTGTGTGAATTGTTGCTCAAGTGATACGCCATTTGCTTCACTGGGAAGAAAAACATACAGAGGAAACTTGATTCTTTAATACTTTTAAAATGTAGTACATACAGTTCTGCTGTACTAGTAGTGGTGAATCCCTTTTTCGCTTTTCTTATTACTGCATTATTCTGGTTTCTCTCTAGAGGGCAATCTTCTACCATATATTGTTAGAACCCTTTTTGCTTTATCCAATTTTTTTGAGGGATTTTGTCTTTTTGTTTTTTTCTAGGTATACCTGTAAATTATCAGGATGTGGCATCTATTGATCCAGAGTATGCAAAGAACTTGCAGTGGATTTTAGATAATGATATCAGTGATCTGGGTTTAGAGCTGACTTTCTCTGTTGAGACTGATGTGTTTGGAGCAATGGAAGAAGTGCCATTGAAGCCAGGGGGTGCAAGTATACTTGTTACACAGGAGAACAAGGTGAGTATACAGGTTCATTCAGAAGTTGATAGTACAAGAAAAGCAATTGGACTGACTTTTTTAATAACTGGAAGCATAAATGGTATACCTGTTTTGAAGGAAATGCACAAAATACAAAAGCTGCCAACACTCTTCCCGCTTTTTCTAGCTTAGCATGTTACAGAAATAGTACTGTTTAAGAGCTCTATAACTGTTCAGGTTTGAAGTTCTTCTTTCTGACAGAACTTTTGGAAGGAAAATATGATCAACTTTAAGTGAAGGGTTTATTCTGAAAGTTACTTGCTAAAGTTAAGTCATGAATGCTAAAAGTAAAACTGTAGGTAATGTTGCAAAGTGTGCTGCCTGCTAGGGCTGTCTGTGGCACTGGATTGTTCTACAGTAAGATGTGGATAACTGATGGAGTAAAAGGCTGCAGGAAGGTTTTTCATCCATTTGCAAGTCACCCAGTCTGTATGGAAATAATCTACCTTTTCAATTTACTTTAATAGTAACGGTTTGTAAAGTCCCTGGGTTCTCTCCAGCATTAGTTCAAAAACTAATATGGAAAAATGCAGCCAGATTTTGAAAATTATCTAGAAGTTAGGATGGACATCAGTCTAACTGAATTCTGCAGTTGCCCATTGGATAGTCTTGAGTAGTGGCAGGAGTGTCATGGGCAGACCTGCAATTTTTTTGTAGCATTGACTCCTTATGTCTGCTTTGTGTTTTGGTTTTCATTTGTGTTAAGCTAACCTAACTCTCTGTGTACACAGTATTCATTCAGTGCTACCAGTCAGCAGCTGCTGTATTGGCAAATAGCCACTTGGTGTCAGCATTTGTTTTAACAAAATTTTAGTTTGTGTTGGAGCAATTGTCACTGGATTCTTGTATGCTTAATCCTCATTTTCACTAAGGCAGAAAGTCATTCTGATAACAGGAATACATATTATTAGCCTGATTCTGCACTGTTTCCTGCAATGTAGTCATTCATGAAAGAATACAGATGGTAAAAAAAGTCTAACTGTGAAGGCAGTGGATGATTAATTTCCTTATTACCTATTAAGGAAAGCAAGAATGTTGATTCTTGTCTCTGGGCAGCCTGAGCTTCTCAATATATAAAATAGATGTACTGGGCATAAATTGTGGTTTCATAACAGCTATTTAAAAACTGTTATCAGTTATCATGAAATTAGGAATTTGCCCACATGAAGATACCCTCAGTCCTTAGTAGCTTACATTGTTCTGTTGACTTGGAGCACAGACTGAAAAGGGTGGTTGAACATGTGTAGAACAGATGCATCCATTCTAGCTCATCAGCCTTCCTCAGCTGTAGCAGGAGGGGACAGGAGTTTGTGTAGCTTTGATTTGAAAGGTGGTAAGAAACAGATGACTGTTTGGGGTAGCTTTGAAACTGTCAATATTAAATGATTCTTGAATTTGAAGCTGCAAAATGTGAAGTCAGCAAACATCTGTAAGATAGCACTGTCTTGTTCACTGATTTTCCCAGTGGCAAACCAAGTTGTTGAAAATTGTAGATCTGTGTTTTAGTGGTGTTTATGGATTTTTCGCAATTTCTTTACTGTGACATGGTTTTGCAGTATGTTTTAGTTTAGCAGTTCTACCAGGTTAAACAGGGAAGTGTCTACTTTACTTAATAAAACATCTTTTTTTCCTGCAAGAGATATCTTTCTTTTTTTCTGCCTTTATCTGAGGAATAAAAGATCACTTTAAAACTCATTGTATTTTGCTATACCTCTGGAAGAAGAAAATTCAGCTTCTAAAGGAATTTGCTGTGTTTGCACACTAGCAGATTACCTGCTTAAAGGATAGCATTTTTTAAAAAATGAAATTATGGCTGAATCTCTATTCCTTAAAAAAAGCCAAACAAACTGTCAAACCCACAAAAAACCCCATGCCAAAAATAGATGCTCCCCCCCCCATCACCCAAACAAGCCATCTCCCTTTTATTGAAAACCAGAATAAAAGAGAGTAAACACCCTATTGAGGAGCAGTAGTAATAGATGTTGTAAAAAGTTTTTTTCTTTGAAGGAGGGAATTTTGGTTTTTTGCATCAGCTGTGTAATAGGTGAATGGTTGTGGGACCATACAATGCAACCTGTCCACGTAGCTCCAAATGAAGTATGGGTTATCGTAGTGGTTCAACTGCCTTTTGTCGTGGTAGTGGGGAGACTTCAAAGGGAAAAGTCAGGCTTTGTCCGGTGCCCATGCTATGCATTTCTCTTTGTTCTCTGCTGTGTATATTTTTGCAGCTTTCTACTTACTTTTTAGGAAAAAAAATAAAATCAGGGAGAGGCAAAATTTGACTATATTTTAAAAAAATCTCTGCAAGCCTGTGGTTTTCTCTGTCCTCCCAGGACTTGTCTGTCTGTGAGCTTCCTGTGCTATTTGACAGTAAAAAATTACGTATTTTTTTCAAATAGCTTTGGAATGGAGCTGCTCTCTGAATCTGAACATCGTAATGAGCATTGATCCTTGTCTCGCAGTGTTTGGGGTTGTGAAATCGAGGAAGCATGATCTCTGCTTGATTTACCTCAAAGGAAAATACAGAACAACTCCTCACACAGACCAGACTTTGTCATCATATTTGTGATTCTCATCTTATGTGTGTTCAATCAAATCTCCCCTCTTAAAAGAAAGCTGGATTGTACCTTGTATGCACTGTGTAGGAATGTGTATATAAAACTGAAATTATGTAGATATTTCTGTTCTGCAATGTGCTCCTAAGGCTTCTGAAAGGGAATAAAATGTAAATGAAGTGAACAGAGGGAAAAACAAATTGACCATTTTTTTTGCTGGCATATATTATGTAAATTCAGTGGTACAGGTCTTTCAGCATGTGCCAGTGCTAATAGCTTGGATGCTCAGCTGTTCCAGGCTGTATAAAACATTTCTTGTTACACCTAAAGCATAGCAATTGTTTTTTCTCATAATGAAAGTGTTTTAATGTAAATATTTTTGTAATGCAGAAAATAAGTGTTTGTCATATTTTTAATGGATTTTTTAAAAAATAAAATTATGAATTTTTATGTGTAGAACCCTGTTTTCTGGATAGCCTGATTTATGTAACAGCGATTTAAGAGATGTAAAACAAATATTTCTGAAGACCAGTGTTAACACTGCTACTAATCCTGATATTGCTAGTTTCTGATTCTTCCTAGAGCTCATAAGATGTATTCACAGAGATGAGTTTTGTCTAGTGCAGTTAATCTCCTTTGGCTACCCATCTAATTCCTTAGCGAAGGGAAGTGTCTTCAGTTTCACTGACAGAAGAAGCAACCTAGGGAGAGATTTCTAGATTGAAACAAGATTTTTGGGAGCAGCTCTGCAGTTGAAGATATGATTCGGTAACATTCCTCTTCTTTAGAGCACTTGACAAATTAATTGTCTTCTCACCCTAATAAAATGGTGGTAATGCATTTAAAAATATCTTCCAACTGCAAACCAAATGACAGCTCCTCTGTACTTTTGTAAATGTAAGGAACTGCCTTTGAAAAATATTCTTCTATTTTGAAATATTTCGATCTTCAGTTTGTGTTTATGAAATGGAGGAAAGAAAGAATGCTTGGTTGCTTTTGTGTAGGTTCAGAAGCTAAAACTTGAGGTTAATGTTTTTTAAAATTAAAAATCAAACTAGTATTTTAAGAAGATTATTGTTTTGAAGGAAGGTAATAGCTGAGGTGGTTTAATTGGGAGATATGTTTCATGATTTCATTATTAAAAATCATGATCAGGATGTCAAAGCATTACTTTGAAAATGAGTACCTTGAATAATCTAGGAATAAATTTTGTTCTCAAGTGGAAATCTCTTTTCTCGAGTAAAGAAACTTTATTAGACTTGCATAATTTTGTCAGAGTAGATGAGACATGTTTATACAGCTTTAATGTAGGCCCTTCTGTGTGTCTTTCTGAAAACTTTCTTCCATTAACTGCATCCTGGGCTTTTGTGTTTTCAACAAAACCAAAGTTCTGGTGGTATCCTTTTCAAACTGACATCTTTTAAAGGGGATTGAGCCCCCAGATCTCCAAAGCCTGCAAGCAATTATATTATCTGTTTGTATGGTTATGGTATAAATGCTTTTCTATTTTTTTTTTGTTTTTAAAAACTGAGGAGATTTTCAAGACTTTGTTAAAAAAATCAAATTATTATTATTAAGACAAGAAAAAGCTTGCAGGGATAAGTAATATATTCTGTTAGACTTCCAGAGATAGAGGGAAAGCAAAAAAGCTTTTTGGCTCACAAATATTCTGTCAGAAGTTTACCTTTTTCCTGAGTTATGTTAGTTTGCTTAATAGAATATTTTTCTTTACAAATATTGCCTCCTTAGATGATTACAACAGTGGTTGTATTAGATGCAGGCATGACAAGCTAAGTTTTATTTACTTTTATCTTAGCCCAAGTCCCTGTTTTTTGACTGGTTTGTTTTATAATTTAAACACTTCTGTTGGGCAGTTGTCTTTGGAAGGAAGGAAGGGGGAAGAGCAGAAGGGGCTCTGAACACCGAAGGACCTTCTGAATTATTTTGTGTTGCTTCTGCATGTAAAAAGTGCATAGGGACTCTTAATATCTTACAGTAGATGAGATTTGTAATGTATTGAGGACTGCATTTCTGTGTGTGAGTTTGCATGAGCACTATATATCTTTGCTATTGTATGTCTTGTTTTCTGCATTGCAGGCTGAATATGTCCAGCTTGTCACAGAGCTTAGAATGACAAGAGCCATTCAGCCTCAGATAAATGCCTTTTTACAAGGCTTCCATATGTTCATTCCACCATCTTTGATCCAACTTTTTGATGAATATGAACTGGTAAGCAGAAATGCCTATGCTTTTTAAAAATAATTTGTTCAGCATACTTCATCCGTAGTGTAACAATGTAGAAGTAAAACTCAGCATCTAAAAAATAAGCATTTAGTGTGTTGCACTTTGGTTTTGCTTCCTGTGAGGATCTCAATATGTGTATTCCTGCTTATCCTAATTACATAGAATGACTGTCTTCCTGGAATGTGATAACTTCATGTGCCAGTGATAAATGCCTTAAATTGTAATTTCAAAGTGAAATCAGGATGTTGTGGCCTTTAGATGTTTTAATATTTTGTTTCAGGAGGACAGAAGTTATTTAAAAGTAAGGAGATGCTGTCTGTTGTCTTTACTTTTTCTGAGTCACAGAATCAAATTCCAATAAGTTCTTGTGGTGGTTTGATCTTCTGTAACCAAGACATCTCAAGATTTTTCTCAAACCAAAGCTCAGAGCTTTTTTCTTTTAGGTTCTTTGTCAGTGTTTTCTAACTCTTGATACTGTGTGCTTAAATTAAACAGATTGTGTGAAGTTACCTCAATTCAAGAATCTGTTATTCAGATTTAGTTGTAGGCTCCGTAAGGTAGCAGCTAAACAGAGAAAGCACTGTAATTTTTATACTTCTTAAAGCGTTAATTTTTAAAATAGCATAAGCACTTAAAATTAATTGTTAGTCAGGAGGACTAATCACAATCTGTATGCTTCTTCTGAAGGAGCTTTTGTTGTCTGGTATGCCAGAAATTGATGTGAATGATTGGTTAAAAAATACAGAATACACCAGTGG
The DNA here is from genome assembly GCF_000699245.1 of Pterocles gutturalis. Classification (NCBI taxonomy): domain Eukaryota; kingdom Metazoa; phylum Chordata; class Aves; order Pterocliformes; family Pteroclidae; genus Pterocles; species Pterocles gutturalis. The sequence goes on from NW_010101027.1 coordinate 31,339, forward strand.
CTATGAGAGAGGAGACCAAGTTATTCAGGTAAAATTATTTTTTTAAATAATGCAGACCATTGCATTTTAATGCAAAAAAGGTGCTTTTGTTGTTGCATTTTCTCTGTGTGTTTATGGAAGCTTATTTTGGCTGAAATTTCTAGAGGATTTTTACAGTATATTCTTATATTAAGTGACTTAGTTATGCATTAATTGCAGATGAAAATTTCCATAATTTAAGTAACAAACATAAATATTCAATTTATTGTTTTACCATTATCTTTTCAAGTACTGCAAGTATCTAATAGAAAATATAAACTAACTTTTATTTCATTTAGTGGTTCTGGGATGTTGTGGAAGAACTAACTCAGGAAGAGAGAGTATTACTATTACAGTTTGTTACTGGCAGGTGAGAAACTCTTATGTAACAACAAATATATTGTTTGAATGCTCTGAAATAATTCAAGAGACTTCATATTATGATACAAGAGCACCTAACTAGAAACTGTTTTGCATACTTTGGTGTTCCACATGTTGATTAAAGTAGACAAAGTGTGTGTTAATATTTTTGCTGCCTGTTCTGCCAGTAAAATGATTGATTACTTATTTATTATACTTGACTAGTTTGCAAGAGGCCTTTGAATAGTTAAGTTGCTGTCTCAGGCAATTTTTAACAAGGCAGTAGTGAATTTAACGGCACTTTATATTCTTCTTCCTGTTGCATATTTATGTAGCTCTTGGCTTCTCCAGTAATCAATGTAGGCTTTAATATATGAGATAACTAGGTATCACTTCAGTCAGTGTAAACAGGACATCCTTCTCCTAAAGCTGAGCTGAATTTAACATAAGAGCAGTGTGTCAAGACCAAGTGAAAATGTAACCTTATGCGAGACTGTGGATTTCTGCCCTAAATTCTAGTTGTTCATCAGGGAAAGTTACTTTTATCTACTTTATGGTTTGAGGGCAGAGGGGGAGGGTTTTGAGCAATAAATGCCCCTGTGAGCTGGGTGAGTTGCCAAGCTGGTGTATACAGTCATTGTGCAAAGTGGATCCATCAATATACACGTGGCACCTGAGCTGTATAATCCTGGTTTTTTTCTCGTGGCAGGTAGAGATTGCACCATCTTCTTAATTTGATATTTTCTTCATATTCTAGGATTAGTAGAGTAGTTGGCCTTTTGTTTGTAAGTTTTGTGGTTAAGCAGTGGCAAAATACAAATTAAGATCATCAAACCTTGTCTTTTATACCAAGGAATTTCACAGTCATGGATGTATCATCAAATGGCACGGTCTTCAACTTCTATTGCTTTCACTTGATTTATTATGAATTTTGTTGTTTTAAGGGATCATGGACAATTTAAGAAGCTAGTCCTGTGCATATTGATCTTGTCTTTTGGTCCTCTGCAGAAATCATTACGCCAGTTCTAGCTACACATCTGTTGCATGCCAACTGCTGGTTTTTCTTTTTTAGTGGACTAGTCCATTTCAAATCTAGATGGAAAATAAGGATCTTTAAGGTGTAAAGTCATGTTTCAAAAGCTTCTTAGAACATGCCAAATGATACTGAAGGGGCATTCACTATTTTCATGGCATTTGGGATAATCTACTGGATTCTAAGGGATGCTTTCTATCAAGTAAACAATTATGTTGCCTGATTAATATGTGCTTGACCACCATTCATTTTGCTCACAAATCATCTACTGACTTGTTCTTTCCCATTCCTTGTCAGTAGTAAAGAACTTTCTGGTATGTCCTTTAAGAACTCTGGGCTAGAATTTAAAACCAAATTGCTTAGGTTTTTTTCTGTATCAGCTAGTAGGAACCCCTTGTGTTTTTTCTTCAGTGATTGAAATGTAATAGGTGTATTTTTCCATAAAAATTTAGCTTTTGAAAGTTACCTCTATTAGTGGTATGCAGCTGGCATTTTTGGACATAAATCCTCAGACAGTCCTAGTTTCTGGGCATGGAAGATTTAGATGCTGAGTTGTCTGTGAGCTAAAGCACCAGTTAGTCTAGTACACGTCAGCATCTGAAGTAAAATTTTACACTAAAAGTATACCTGATTTCAAACTGTTATATTTTTCTGGCATCATGTTTCCATAGTGAATAATATGTTTCTGTATGTACTGGTTGGCAGGCTGCATTCAAATATTTAATAGTTTTTTCCATTTCCCTTTAATCTCTTCTGCATATTCACTTACTGATGTTTTTTTGTTGTGTGTGTGAAGTAGTACTATTCTTTCTTTCCAATCAAAAACTTACGAAATTAATTAAGCGAATTAAATGAAACAATTACATTTATGATTGTCTTCAGTGTTTCTTTGGTGTCTCTAAATATTTCTTAAACTTTGCCTTGTGTCTTCCTCCCCATTCTTACACCTTCTTCTCTTCAATGTAATGAAGTCTTGCTTTGGTAGTTTCCATGGAAGTACCATTGCATTTGTCATTAATACCGATTTAGAGACAACTTTTAACGTGAAGTAGTTGTCATGAGCAGTGTTTGAATAGCAGATTTTGTGTGTTTGGAGGTCTTAGCACAGTTAAGACAAAGCCAAAACATTCTTGAACCTCATGTTGAGGATCTGAAAGTTTACTTATGCACCACCTACTTTTTCTCTGCTGACAGCTGCTTGGGATGGTAATGCCAATTCCACATGCTTTTACTTTTTTTTGTTTCCTCCTCTTGGTCTCTTTGGTATTTATGACAGTATTTGGCTAATTTATTGTTAAAAATCCATTGGCAACTTTTGATCAGGTTTTTAGTTAACAGTTGGAAGGAAGTGTTGACAGCTTATCATGATAAATTCTACTTTACTGGTATTCTGCAGGTACCAGGATTGCAGTTTATCTTCTTAGGGGACTGTAGTTTCTGTTGAGTAATAAGCTATATGCTGTAAAACCCATTATACTGTTTTAAGGAAAATTCAGCATATTTGATAAATATGATAGATGTGTATGACTACTTTTAAAAGGAAAACAAAATAAGGAAACTGGCTTAAAGTATCTCATCTAAAGAGTTCTCATTTCAAGTAAATTTATGCAAAATCTGAGAGTGGAAAAATAGATAGAAAAATTAGGATTGAGGAGAACAAACATTTTCGTAGTGTTGGAAGTTTCCAAAGCTATGAAATTGTGTTGTTGCTCTTGCTGAAAGCTATTTTATTTGCACAGGCAGTAGGAGAAGTAAAATATTGTGATCTTATTTATTTGCACGTGTTTGGAAAGCTTTCTTTACTATATTGGCAGTGTTTTGCTTGTAAGGAAAACATTCTTGGAGGCGTAAGTGGGTAGCTGTCTGTTACTTTTAAACGTTCAAAGCCCTGATCATACTATATGATTTTGACCTATTGTATGAAAAACATTTTAATATGTTAGATTGTAAAAACCTTTAGATAATAGTGGACTGAGAAATTTTTGATAGTTAAGTCTGTGTTTTGTAGCTTATTTGAATGTGGGATTCTCTTAGTTCATTGGACGGGGAAAAAAAAAAGTCACTGCAGGGGAGGCAGCACTGTATTAGAAATGCGTGCCAAAACCATGGTATAAAAGAGTACCACTGTAAAATCTTTACAACTGTTTTGAACTGTGGCTGTGAGCACAATTCCATTTGTATGTCAGAATTAGTATGCTGCAAATAATCAGTACTTCCCTCCACAGTGATTGCCTTATATACCAGTGCTAGAACTGTATGACCAACGTTGCTGTCATTAAGCTAGGTGATACAGATTTATGTGTTGAATACTGTACCTAGCTCTTAAAGGTATGTTTAAAAAGTGTTACTACAAGCTCTGTCCTAGCTATAGCAGTGCTTACTCTTTTGCATTTTTGCCAAGTAGTTTTACTGTGAATGGAAACATTTCTTCGTTTTTCTTTTCCATTCTTGCTCCTGGTTTTTACAGTCACTTTGATTTTGTGAATATGGGAGCGTTGTTTTTAATGTGAGTACCTGTAATCCAAAATTCTGGCAGCTGTTATATATTCTATGGAAGGTTTATTTTATTTTATCAGATTCTTTCTTTGCTAGCTACAAAACTGTAGAATAGGTGAGTCTGGAAGGGACCTCTGGAGATGGTCTGTTCCAACCCCATGCTCAGAGCAAGGTCAGCTAAACCTGGATGCTCAAGGTCTTGCCCAGACAGGTTTTGACTGTCTCCAGTGGTGCTGACTCCTCAGATTCTCTGGACAACTTGTTCCAGTGTTTGATCACCTCACAGTAAAAAAAGTTTTTTCTCATGTTTAAATGGAAATTTCCTGAATTTCAATTTGTGCTCATTGCCTCCTGTCCTGTCATTGGGCACCACTGGGTGCTCAGTCTTGAGACTTGTGCTTCATCTTATGTGTTCCTTCCTCCAGGTGTTTGTATACATTGATCAGATTGCCCTGAGCCTTCTCTTCTCTAGGTTGAACAGTCCCAGCTTGCTCTCTTCCTGTGTCAGGTGCTCCAGTCCCTTACCATCTTTGTGGCCCTTTGCTCAACTTGCTGCAGTGTGTCCTTGTCCCTCCTATAGTGAGGAGCTTGGAGCTGTACTCTAGATGTTTCTAACCGAGTGCAGGGAAAGGATCACCTCCCTTGACCTGCTGGTGACATTCTTCCTGAGGCAACCCAAGAGGCTGCTGGCCTTCTTTGATGCAAGGATGCATTGCTGGCTCGTATTCAACTTATTTAGTCCTTATCCTTTCATTATAGTTTCTTTGGTGCTGGTTTTTTTTTTGTTTGTTTGTTTTTAATATGAGGGCTGTGTGAACATGTTACCTTGTAATGCATACCAGCTTAAGTTGATGTTATAAAAATATTCGAATTTTATTCTATTTGTCTCCCTTAGTTTAAAATTATAGGGAGGGACTCTGAAGGCTTGAGGGCTGTTGTCCCTGTTGTCCATTTACACTTTGAGTAATCTTTGAATAATATATTGGTAAAAGGAAAAACATTATGAGTAATATGATAATGCATTCCTGAAGATGCTAGTGATTTTTTTTTTTTAGTGTGTTCTGGTTTTGCCATAGGTTGTCACTAGGTGACTGATATAATGGTTTTGTTAGTCACTTGAAATATTTGGTCTGAAGTAGTAAATGAAAAAACATATCAAGGACACTTTGGTCAGTTGTCGCACAGATAGCAGTTGGAGAATAAACTTCTTTATGATGCAGTATTTCTTAAACTGTAAATATAAGTAACAAAGATGTTTGCCTAAACTGAGATAACATTGTTATAAAAACTAGTTGTAGAAATGAGTCCTTTTTGCAAAGAGAATTATCTTAAATATCATTCAAACTATTTGATGCCTAATGTGAAAGGACAAATGTGTTATTCAATATTGTAATTAAAAGCATTTAGACAATGAGAATTTTGATATGGTAAGAAAGGGGGGAAGCCTTGATAAAAGTATTAGTAACTGTCTAATTACTAGCAATAAGAGATATTTGCAGCATAAAGATTTTTTTTTTGGCTTATAACATTCTTGTAATGGTCTAATTTCTGTGAATTTTCTCAGTTCCAGGGTGCCTCATGGTGGCTTTGCCCATATAATGGGTGGCAGTGGATTGCAAAATTTTACAATTGCTGCTGTGCCATATACTGCGAATCTCTTACCAACATCAAGCACGTGGTATGTTAACTAGTCTCATTGAAATATCTTTAAAATGGGGCTTTTTCATGTCAGTCACAATCAAAGGTACAGTTCTTTTGAATATTTTCATTAAAAGACAGGGAAAAAAATTTTGTACAGTTTGTGGAGTATTACTATACAACATAAAAGTGGTGGGTTTTAACCCAAATAATCTTATGTTTGCTCATTGTTTACTACTTCATTTTGCTTAACTAAAGGCAATGGGATTAATAAGGGATTATTCAAGTTAAATTATTGTATTACAATTTACTGAAGTGAAAAAACTCTTAATTTCCTGCAGTATATTCAAATGTTCAATGGTACTGTAATGCAGTAGAGGTTTATTTTGTTCCATAAATGTGACACGTTCAGGGTTTTCAATGAGAAATCTTTACTGTTGGGTTTCTTGCCGAACTGTGATGTGGCTCTTTTTTTCTCCATTTCTTTTCAGTATCAACATGCTCAAATTACCTGAATACCCAAGTAAAGAAATCCTTAAGGACAGGCTTCTTGTGGCATTGCACTGTGGAAGCTATGGTTACACAATGGCATAATGAAGTCTAGGAAACTCATCTGACTCCTGATGTGGAGTTCCAAGTGGCAGAAGTAATTTTCTAAACTGTCAATAGAAAAGCAGCTTAGATGCTGCAGCCCATTGGTAGGGCTGAGCTTCAGAATTCGTACAGGATCATCAGCTTTTCCTCCATTATTTGTGGTCAAAGTAACTTTGATACCATCATGACAAACTTCTCAGTATGCTGTATTTTCATTTTTAAAAATGACAGATCTGTATGGAAATTGGTTTACATGCTTTTCATTATTACTTCAGTCTGAATCAGGAAATTTGTCAGAATATCTTTCCACAGTTTACTTTTGATTTCAACTGTACGGTTGAATGACACTTGCATTTTAGTTTACTTTGCACTCAGATGGCATACTGCTTGCTAATGGACAGACTTGTCCTTTATGCCTTGTTGCATGTGAAAGTGCTGTTTATTTTTGCAGAGAACACTATAGAAAGTTCAATTGGAATATTGTACAGTAAGACAGAGCTGATGTATTTTCCATTTCTTTGCATAATAACAGAAATAAAATTTTGTAACTTTTTGGTATTTTAATGTATATAGTATGTAAAGATTAGACTGTTATCGCTGGAAAAAATAACAGATGAAGTTAATATCTAATTTATATTAGAATTTACACTATATTCTACTAATTATTTAAAGTATTTGTGACTTTATAGTCAACTTACAGTTTGGAATTTGTAAATATTATTTAATATCTATATCCATTGTTTGAATGCCTTTATTCTTTCCTTGACATAATTGTATGTTCGAAAGGTATTATTAAAATTTAGTATTTTTACCAGAACCTGAATGTGACAAGTTTTGTGGGTGGTTTAATTTTTTTTACCTCAGGATTTTATTCATCTTACTATAAATTAAGTTGTCATGGAAGCAGCATTTGAGAAGGCATTGGTAAAATGTATGGATGGAGATAAGCAAACGCATGAGGAGGGAACTTGAGCTTATTGAGGTTAACTGACAAGACTAAAATAATTAGAAATCTTGTATCAAAATTTATATAAAATTAGAATATGTTACTCAAATAATATGTAAAAATACAAGACAGTGGCTCGGCGGCAAGTGTTTTTGATAAGTAGCTGCACACATTGGGGTAGATGATGCATTTGAATAACTGCTTTCTTAGGGACCCTGGGTAGGTTAATGTTATTGTTTTGGTTCAGGCTAGGAGTGGTTTTTTTGTTTGTGTTTTTTTGGTGTGGTGGTGTTTTTTTTTTTTTTTTTTACCCTGGTCATCCTTGCTTTCATGCTTTTGCTTTGGAGAGTGCAAACTGGATTCTCTCCAGGTGGAACTAAGCAGAAAAACATGATCCAAAAATGTACCAAATGGTGATGGATGAACATCTAATTATGTCTGTGAGACACAAATGATCTGAACAGGTTATCCGAAGAGTTAGTGAATGAGTTCAGGCACAGTGAACCCCACAAACACCTACATTTTAGGGTTCAGGTCCTCAGCACAAACTACTCACTGCTGATCCATTAATGTTTTCCTCCACTAAGTGCTAATACATGTGTAGCCTGAGTTCACCAGCTGATTTCTCTAGGCTACTTGTTGCTGTTTTATCAGTTTTTATTTATTTATTTTAATCTAAAGCATACTTAACCTCTCTGGGTGTGAGAGAGAAATCTGTGGACCATCTGATTCAGTGGTGCCACAGTAATTTTCCTTTGAGCTAAGCTTTGTACGTAGAGTTCCTTGCTTTATTTCGTTTCTGGTTCTGTTTGTGCACATGTATGCATAAATGTTGGTTTAAATTCTTATGCAGTGTTTATGACTGCAACTTAAGGAGAATACCGGGTTTGGTTAGCAGAAAGAGCACCCTCCTTCCCGCAGGGCAATCCGGTGAAAGTAGCTTCAGTCAGTGGAGAGATGCTGTTCCTCTCTAGCACGCTCTAGGCAGCTTAGACTATTTAGATAGGCTAGATGTTTGAAGCTGTGTGGGGTTTTAGCGTTAAATCCCAGTTATCTTGGATGCTTCAGTTAGCAAAAGTACTTTACTTTTCTGCACAGTTTGGCAGTGCTTGGTTCCCTGACTATAGAGCTTATTTCTTTATCTGCCTCTGCAAGGTAGATTGATAGCAGGACAGTGTTTTGAGCAATACAAGGTATTTGTCAGGAATTATATATTTGTTTTCTTTATGTAAATAGGATTTTTTGTCTTTATCCGAGGGTTTTACTGTAAGTACAGTTGTTCATTAATTACTATGCAATCTGTGATATTTTTTGTTTTTTTTTTTTTTCATTTCACATGTTCCACAGTAATATAGAGCAGTTTGCAGGAAGCTAAAACCTTGTGTACTCATGCGTGGTGTCCAAAACACGTCATACGGTAAGGCTGAATGAAGGGAAAAAAAAAAAAAATTTGTGTGTTTATACTTCTGTATTATGCTGTTGGTGACATAAATATCAACAAGCTGAATTTCGTCTCGAACAGTATTCCTAAAATGCTCAGCAACTTGTTTTGAAGTATAATGGAGTACAGTTTTAATGTTCTCAACAGCTTCCTAGGACAGATCTCCCTGTTACAACCTCACAAATGGTAAAGCAGATTACTCCTTCCTCTCCCATGTCCTATATGAAGTATCTTGTAGTATTTCTTGCAGTATTTGTACTAAATACCTTCACAATAGGTCAGAATAAAATTATTTTTAAATACTCCTGTAATAAAAAAGCATGATGAAAATATGTAAAAAATTGGAATAGAGCTCTTGATACTGGACTCTTGCTATAAAAGCAACCTTGTTGCTTGTTTTGAACAGTTGTGTTTTCCTAAAAGAAACACTCAACAGTGCTGCCTGCTGCAGTTGACCATGTGAACTGAGCAGGATTTAATTATTGCATTGAAAGACTGTTTTTAGGACACCTGTGCCCTATTAAGCAACACAGTATGACAAGCCTGCTGAGAAACTATAACTTAATATAGCTTATAGTTCAGCATGATTAATTGTTTTATATTTGTTCTCTCCCACTGTGCCAGAACAAGACTGGGTGAGTGTTTTATCTCGGAAAGAACAGAACAGATGTCTTGTCAGATCATAGATCATGAGCGCTCATTAACTTTTATTATCTTTATGAAATGTTAGATAGCAAAACCTAGTTTTTGATGCTTGAAAATGTGTTACGCATCTAATGTTGCAAAACCATTAAAACCATAAACTGTGAAATGTAGCTTAATGACTTCTACTGTATGTTCCATAGTCAATAAGACAGAAAATGGAATGAGAAGGGAGAAGGTGGTTGGCCTGAATTTTCCAGAGACTTGGGAGACTTTCACATGTACAGTAGTAAAAATATTAGGACCACCTCTGCTTTGGAAATGTGTGAACTCTTTACTTAGGAGTATTAACTCAAAATTGTAGTTTTAGTTTATTTGGACTGTTCTTGAAGTCTAATGATGTGATTCAGCTCTGCAAGTACAGCTCAGTAGTGCCTCAGGAAAGCACATTTATGAAGAAGGAAGACAGGTAGCGAGTTAAGGAATGCCTTATCTTAATAGCTTGTTCGTGTTGTAACACCACTGCAGTCTCCAGAGTGGAGACAATCTTTACCTTAAATGGCTTATAATCTGTAAAAATAAGGATATTTTCCTGTGTTTCTTTTTTTTCCCTTTCCAAGTTGCCATTTTGCTTTTGTATTTTAGCTTTTGGGGAGTGGTTTTCATCTGGGGGGAAAAGGCCAAAGAGAAGCAGTGCTTCCTGGCCTAGTGATGGGGGAAGCAGAGGAGAAAGGCGAGATCAAATACAGTAATGCTAGTAGTTTAAGAAAGAAGTCTATAAGGTCAGATGTCTGCCTGATGCTGGCAGGCCAGAGAGGAAAGCAGGACTTCTTTAAGGTTTGTTTTTTCTCTTTTTTCCCCCATGTTACGTACTTCTCTTCTTATGCACGTTAAACAGAAGTTCATGATTGAGGTCAGCCTCAAGTCTTTTGATTAATCAACAGAGATGTGAGGAGGAAAAGCAGACAGAATAGCTTATAGAAGAAATTTGAGATGGTGTCAGGATATAATGCACAGGAGCAGCTGTTTGCCTGGGAACCTTTACACTAGTCAGTCCCTACTTCTGATGCAAGATGATTTTCTAGGAGCTGCTCTTTCTACAGAAAGGCATTCTGGAGTGGGTACTTTGGGAAGCCAAATAGCTGCAGTATTTAATTGAACATATCGCTTTATCAACTGCCATTCTGGTATCCTCTACTCCAGGTAGTAAGTAAGCAGTTCCCTTTGCAGAAATCAGGAAACAAAGATGGTACTGGCCCTGTGGGAATTTTTCTAGCATGTTAGAAAGAATACTTGATGAAAACCAGCTGATTAATTAGCAGGCTGATAAATGTGAATGGTGGTACGAGGAAACAGATGACCCTGTCTTAATTCTTAACAGGCAGACATAGTGATCTGTGTTTAGCACCTCTTATCTCCACCACAATCTTTTGGAATGGCATGCAGATGTTGAAGAGTGGAGAACAGGAAGGTGTTTTCACAAGACAGCTTTTCAGATTTTTAAGGCTAGTTTCTTTTTCTTTGTAGTTTCCTTGCTATATTATATATCATATATAACAAATATTTAAGTAAATATAAAGCAATGACATGAATATATACATTACATAAACCCAAATAAATTTAATTATTTATTTAAAATAGATGTACAATATTATTAGTACTACTGTACTAAAATGCTACATACTGGAGTGTTTTAGGCTGTGGTGATTGTTTTCCTCTATTAGTGTTACTGACTGGATGATTTTTGTATAGATTATATAAAGTAGGCTTCCAATTTTAGCCTTGTAGTTGGGGGTTTTGTATGTATATCTGTTTTCCTTACCTTCATTTTGAAATAGTGTGTGGGTTTTCAGTTAGGCTGTTGAAATTATGGGCAAATCCGTGGTTTGTATATGCAGCTGTTACTAAGAATTTTTAGCGTGTCCATAGAAGAGTATTTTTCCAGTTAAGAAGTATAATTGGCCAACTGCTAAAGCGATGCTAAGAACCAAAGCTTTAAATCAACTAGATTAAACTTCCTTGGGGATTCTTCAGTTGTAAAGATAAGTGCTTTCCAAGTCAGAACATCTGTTTATACCCAGACTTACCATAGATAATCATACAGCTGATAGAGTAGAGACTGTGATATATATTTGTCATGGATGAAATATCTCACATGGTTATGATTTAGCAGCAATTTAAGATTTATTAATGGTATGAGGAGATCAAAGTTTAAATTATAGCGGCAGCACTTAGTAACCAATTTAAAGATTAACAAGGTGATCCAGCAGAATATGTTGTGATTGAAATAGTGACTTAATTACAGATCTGAGCATGACAGGATTCACACTAACTTACTACTAAGCCAATATATATATTATGAATATATGTATAAACACAAATCACACAGAAATATTTAGATCCAGTGAAATTGCCTATAGATAGAGAGGTGGACAGAGGAGACTAGCCTATAGGTAAACATTCCCTGTTATTTCTCAAGTTTAGAGTAAGTACTCACAATGCATTGGCATGCCTCAGCTGGTGATAATTGAGCCTTGAGAAGTCAAACTTTGCTCCAGCCTTTCAGCAACTTTGCCAGCAGATGGTCATTAAACCTCTTTGCTTTAAGGAGGCTGTGCCTGAGAAGCATTCCAGATCAGGGGAGGTGCTGGTCACAGCCTGCTGCGATCCAGGAGAGCTCAATGGGACTTGCTTAGTATGGCTATTAATAGGATATGAGATAATTGACTTTCATCAGGTACTTTTCCATTTTAGCCCGACTTGGATGATGAAATATTCTGGTGTGTTCTATTCACCATCTTTGGGTTTCAACCCAAGTGCAGTGTACCAGATTGTTCCCACCCAGGTGCAGATGTACTAGCTGTCAGGAGGTAATGGACTGTTATTACTGTTTCCACTAATGGTGAAGGCAGGAGCCAGGTACATTAAGGGGGTGCCTTGATGCTCGGGGTCACTGCCTTCACGATCCATTCCTGACTTACCTGGGATTGGTATGTGGCCCAGGAGCAGAGGAATTGCACCACGCACCAGGGGACTCAGGGTGAGGTGGGGGGAGTTGCACCACCACAGTGTTTTACAGACACACTTGTCAATTCAACAATTTTTTTTTACTCTCTAAGGACAGTAACAGAGTTAATGTACCTCTGTGGGACTAGCTTAGACGCAGTAGGAATCAAATCACATAAGGAAACTTAGTATAAGGTTACTGGTTTACTCTTAGTTTCATTTGCAAGCAGCTCTATATGGTTAGGTAGGTTGAAACATTTCTCATTATGTGTATAAAGCAGTATTTCTGGTTGCAGATAGAAAAATCTGCATGTAATTTGAAATAATAGAATAACTTGATCAAATCGGAATTAAAATAGAGTGGGTTTCCTCTGCACCTTTAGTTAGGGTTTGAAAAATGGCATTATTGCATGTCTTTCCATACATGGCATATAATTTAGTTGGAAAACATTACTTTTAAAATCTCACATAGTATGTTTGAAGTGTTACAGATAGGCTCAAAACACCAATGAGAAGGGCTGCAATGGTCCATGGAAATATTTCCTCTGAAATCAGTGTCTTCCATCCATTTTCATCTCCTCATGTCATTGACTACTGTATAGTGCTAAATTTTCTTTTACAACAGAACACTTCCAATTTCTCACCCAGATTTTGCTGGACCATTTTCTCTGAATGTAACAGGTACCCATTGATAGGAATAATAAATAATATCCCTAAGTGTGTGTTAATTTTTTTCCATGAGGAATTGCTAAAAAAAAAAGTTACGCTAATATGATTAGAAACTCATTAATGCCAAAAGGTGTAGCAATTCAACAGGAGTGCAAATGCTGTGAAGACATGCATCCCCAAGCCTGCTGTTTGCAGCTGTATATGCTTGCTGCATTAAGTGCTTGTTACATTCTGCGCCAAGAGTTCAACTATTGAGTTTCATACAGTGCTGAGTGATTCATTGTGATTATTAGGATTCTCCTGGGATAGCTTCACCATGCTGATTGTCTCTGACAGATTGGTTTGCTTAGATTAGAAAGCAATTGTTGCTGTCTAGTCAAATTTATAACCTCTGGTAAAAGGAAACTGAACCCCAGTGCTGTCCACTATATAAAAACACCTTGGTCTACAAACTACATGGATTGGAAACAAAACAATACTTGAAGAGTGATACTAGTTTCCATGTACTGGGGTAGAGATTTCACAGGTATCTAAGACACAGCTTCTCTGTGCTAGTAAGTTAATTCTGCTGTATTGAGATGAGTCTATAAGCATTATTTTAGATTAATTCTTGTTGCTGTCTTTGTGGAAATAAAGTGATGCAGCTATTGATTGGTATTCCGATGTTTTGGCAGTGTGGCTTTTAGGTGTATGTCACCTAAAGGAAGGGATGGTACCATAGGGAATCTAAATTCGATAACAGATTAGGCATGGTGAGGTGGCCCAGAGACAACTACTGTGCTTTATCCCTGATTTGTGGTGATGCTCCAGGTGTAAGACATAAGCAAGAGAAGAGAGGAAATAAATGGTAGAAGCACACTTCTAAAGTGAAGAGTGTCTTCAGGAAAGAGGTGAGTAGTGTCCTGAGTGTAAATGTGGAATTACAGGGGTGTTTTCAACAACAGATATGTCATTTAGCTGGTAAGTGGGAAAAGTGCCTGGTCCTCCTCAAGGTGTGATCCTTTTTTCTTCCCTACCTCGTCTGAAAGCTGCAGTCTCCTGTCACAGAGATGGGGAAGATTGGTAGGGCTCGGCACATATAGAGGGTTGATGGAGATTGTGAATTTTCTCTCTCACATTGAATGCTAGCTCAGAACAAACGCTTTGCTGACTCATGATTTTGATAAATCCCCCCCTCTCCCTCCTGCTCCCACCATGCCTTAAGTTAGATTTTCTTGACAGTATTTACTAAAGCAAGTTAATCTTCTGCTAAAAGGGAGCTGCTTCACATTGTGGATGAGTAGGGACTCCCTTCTGTAGAGATGAGATGCTCCTTGTTAAGCACAAAGGCATGTATTACTTTGCTAAAATGTGTCCTAATTTAAGAAAACTCCAAATGTAAACTCTGTGAGCAGAACACATGAGGGTTAGTTGTCGTATCTCTGCTTTTGTTCTTAGTTTGTTGACATCTTTTTGAAATGCACCTTATTTATGCTGCCTGTTTGTCTTGTAAATGGATTCAAAGAATCATAGAATGGTTTGGGTTGGAAAGGACCTTAAAGATCATTGAGTTCCAATCCCCTGCCATGGGCAGGGACACCCTCCACTAGCCCAGGTTGCTCAAAGCCTCATCCAGCCTGGCCTTGAACACCTCCAGGGATGGGGCATCCACAACTTCCCTGGGCAACCTATTACAGTGTCTCACCACCCTCACAGTAAAAAACTTCTTCCTAATATCTAGTCTAAATCTGTCCTCTTTCAGTATAAATCCCTTGTCCTGTCACTGCATGCCGTTGTAAAAAGCCCCTCCCCATCTCTCCTGTAGGCCCCCTTCAGGTACTGGAAGGCCATATAAGGTGTCACCAGAGCCTTCTCTTCTCCAGGCTGAACAACCCCAACTCTCTCAGCCTGTCCTCATAGGGGAGGTGTTCCAGCCCTCTGATCATCTTTGTGGATGATCAAACAGCTCGACATCCTTCTTGTGTTGGGGTCCCAGAGCTGGACACAGTAATGCAGGTGGGGTCTCATGAGAGCAGAATAGAGGGGCAGAATCACCTCCCTCAACCTGCTGGCCACATTTTTCTTGATGCAGCCCAGGATCCGGTTGGCCTCCTGGGCCGCAAGCACACACTGCCGGCTCATGTTCAGTTTTTTGTCTACCAAGTCCTTCTCAGGGCTGTTCTCAAGCCATTCTCCACCCAGCCTGTATTTTTGCTTGGGACTGTCCCAGCCCATGTGCAGGACCTTGCACTTGGCCTTGTTGAACTTCATGAGGTTTGCATGGGCCCACCTCTCAAGCCTGTCCAGGTCCCTCTGGATGTCATCCCTTCCCTCTAGCACGTCAACTGCACCACACAGCTTGGTGTCATCAACAGACTTGGTGAGGGTGCACTCCATCCCACTGTCCCATGTCGCCAACAAAGATGTTAAACAGCATCGGTCCCAGTACTGACCCCTGTGGAACACCACTTGTCACTGGTCTCCGTTTGGACATTGAGTCTGTGTATGGTGTGTTTTTGTGGTTTTGGTTTGTTTTTTTTTTTTTTGAATGTTCTAATGTTCTGAATGTTAATATTACATTCCTTGCCAGCAAAGAGCCATTCTCCTGACTTGACTCGGAAGTAATTCACACACAAATGTTGAAAATCCAGTTGGATGAAATTCAAGTAGTTGTTGCTTTGTTTAGGTTTGGAGTTCTTGTGGAAGGATTTTTGGGGTTCTTGTGGAAGTGTTTTTATTTTAGTGTGTTTAGCATCTCCATCTCCAGTCAATTTAAGAACTTAGACCAGACAAACATACGTACAGTCTTTGCTATTTGTTACAATTTCTTCCTGTGTATTTGATGGTGATGTCCTGTGTCTTTGCTAATAGTGTTACCGGAGACATGGACTGAAATAATGGAAATGTATGAGTGAATAGCAGTGATAACCTTTCATGTAAAGCTGTGCTTTCTATAAGTTGTATTAATACTTGGATTAGAACTGTTCAAGAGACCAGCTGTGTGTTAATTGCAGCTCATAGCTATGTGTACTTCATTTGTGTGTGTGTAAAAGCCTGAAGCAAATATTTTCCTTATTGTCTTTCACAGAAAAAACCCACCTTTGGCAATGTCTTGCACTGCTGGACTGTAGGTTTTGTTTCTGCTTCTGACTTTGTCTTCTCTCCAGTACCAAGCTTTTCTGTTACTCACTCTTGACTAGTTTGATGTGAGTTCACCAGGGTCTTTTGCTAGGTCATGTATCTTTGTGCTTAACAGCCAGCAAAGTTCAATGGACAGACGGATTACACAGAGACTGCCGAGGCTGGTGTTTGATGTCTACCTCTGCCACTGATCTCCATTGTAACCTTAGTAAATCACTTCATGTCTCTGTACGTAGGCCCACGCTATTGTAGTCAGACTGTAAACTTCTGAGGGAAGGAGACACCCTTTGTATATCTGTGTGGTGCCTCACAGAACAGATGAGTTTGGTAGGGACGTTTGGAAGCTAGATGTAGTGTCTGTATTTTTACTCAGGCTTTAGTTCTGGCGACTGTTCTTGGACACAGTGCTTGTGTGGGGCCTCAGGAGTCTATGTGCTGCTCTTCTGTCTCGCTGTCCTGCTGACCTCTTCTGGCAGCTGGACGAAACCGGAGTGAATGACTGTCAGAAACATAGTTAGGAGACTCTTGTCTTGAAAATGCTGTTCAGTGCTCACTGGTCACAAATTTTGAAAAAGGTAACAAAGTTATATGGAAGGACCCAGGATCATCCAAATGCTCTCCAAAGCTTGCTTCTGCTTCAGTGTCTTGTCCTCCCCTGGCACCCTGACTATATGCTTGGTAAAGTGTGGGGCAATAGGTGCATTCCTGTGATCTGTCTGGAAAGCAGTCATGTTTGAGAACGAGTGAACTGGTGGGAATGCACCATAAGAGTGACTCCGGTGCTTTAACTTGCCCTGGAGATATCATCTTCTCAAGAGTCGTCATTGCTTTGTCACTGGAGGATTTTATGTCCAGAAACTGATGGCCTAATGGAGAGGTGCATTTGATAAAGGAGGTTTAGTGCTGATTCCCCAACTTTCAGATAAATGAGTTTCTAGTTGCTGCTTTCCAACTTCTGACATAGTTGGAAAGTTGCTTTTAAGCAGTAGGGGTTATCTTATGGGAAATCTTACTTTCTCCTTGCAGCAGAAATGAAATTAGTTTTCAGAGGCCTTGATGTCAGCGTCATGCTCCTCTTGTTTGAGTCTTTTTCTGTATAGATTCAACATCAGCTGGCAGCTTCTGTACCAAGACTAACCACCTGAAGTTGAACCTGCAGTCTATCTTGTGCCTTTTTTCTAGACATACAAGCTCTCACTAGTACTATCTATACTTATGAAAGTCCACATTTTTTCTCTGTCATGTAGAGACTCTGACACTAGATCTAATATGTGCCTTCAGTACATACGTGATGCAAATAACAATTTTTTTTTTTTAAGTTTAATCAATTAAAGCCCAATGCCTATATTTTAGCAGGTTTTGTCTAATTCAAAGTCCTGAGTTGTTTTTTCCCAGTGTTCATTGGCATCATGGTTTAAAGCCTACCGTTAGTGTGACTGCTGTAGGTATATGCCTCCTGCTTCTGTAAAAATTTTCCTGGAGGGGAAAAGTGAGTTGGGTGTTGATGCTTCCTACAAAGTAGAGAGCACTCTCTGGACAGTGTAAAGATAAGTAAGTGTTGCTTGGTCTGTTTTGCTTTGCGCTTTTTATCTTTGTAAGATGAACAACTACATACATGAAAAAACTTTAAGTCTGTATTTGAAGCAGGCAGCATTTAAAGAAAGGAAAAAAAGAAGTTGGGGAGTGAGGGTGGGGAGTTCCTTGGTTTCCCAGAAATGTGCTGGTCTCTTCATCTGGGGTGCTATCCTGCAGCCCTACAGAGCTGCTGTTTTTTTTTTAAATGTATCTTATTTTTCTGTGACTGGGGAATATCAGATCTTTAAATTTCATGCCATCCTCCCCTTCAGACAAATCAAACTTCACAGCATTAGAAATGCTTCTGAGCATGTCCTGCTAGGATAGAAAGCAGTAAACCTGGAAAGAATCTGCAGGGTCTGAAAGTCTTTAATTCTGAAGGTGATTTATAGCCAGACAGTGATATATGCCAAACATCAGCTCCTGACAGCCCTAAAAATAGGAGTGCCAAGTATAAATCTGTCTAAAACATTTCCATTGCTTTTTCTGCCTTCGGAGAACTCTCTACCTTATTGTGTACCATAAAGCTGTGCTAGTTCTGTATGTTTGAACTTAATTATTTGTGTTTTTTTATGACAAGCTCAGAAGAGATGTGTCCCAACAAAGACGAAGTCAGGCAAAAACAGCGGGAAGCCTGCATGTATGAACAAGAAACTCCTGGACAGAGTCAAACACAAAAAGGAAGCCTACAGAGGGTAGAAACAAGGACAGGTAGCCTGGGAGGAATACAGAGAAATTTTCTGTGCAGACAGGGATTAAGTTAGAAAAGATAAAGCCCTGATAGAATTAAATCTGGACAGGGATGTCAAGGGCAACAAGAAAAGCTTCTATAGGAACCTCAGTGATTCAGAAGCTTAACATGAACTGGCAATGTGCTCTTACAGCCAGAAGGCCAACTGTATCCTGGGCTGCATGAAAAGAAGTGTAACCAGCATGTTGAGGGAGGTGATTCTGCCCCTCTACTCTGCTCTCATGAGACCCCACCTGCAGTACTGCAGCTCTGGGCTTCCCTCCATAAGAAGGACATCGAGCTGTTGGAGTGGGTCTGGAGGAAGGCAACAAAGATGGTCAGAGGGCTGGAGCACCTCCCCTATGAGGACAGGCTGAGATAGTTGGGGTTGTTCAGCCTGGAGAAGAGAAGGCTCCGAGGAGACCTAATAGCAGCCTTCCAGTACCTGAAGGGGGCCTACAGGAGAGATGGGGAGACACTCTGTATCAGGGAGTGTAGCGAGAGGACAAGGGGTAATGGCTTTAAGCTGGAAGAGGATAGATTTAGACTAGACATTAGGAAGAAGTTTTTCACTGCGAGGGTGGTGAGACACTGGAACAGGTTGCCCAGGGAAGCTGTGGATGCCCCATCCCTGGAGGTGTTCAAGGCCAGGCTGGATGAGGCTTTGAGCAACCTGGGCTAGTGGAGGTGTCCCTGCCCTTATCAGGAGGGTTGGAACTTGATGATCTTTAAGGTCCCTTCCAACCCAAACCATTCTATGATTCTATGATTTGTATTTCCCTGGGTGTAATGAAAGATCGACATAATCAGAAGCAAGAAATCAGACATTAAAAGTATTTAATAATGAAAGATATGAGCTGTGTATATAGATGGCATAACCTCTCTATTTCTGATTATAGCACATGAAATTCAGATTACAGTCTCAGAGTGCCAGATCTCAAAGCATACAGGACTACTTGCAGAACACCCACTTTTGCTGACATTTGTGTTTTCTTTTTGACTGCAGGAGAGTTGAGATATTGGTGGCAACCAGCTTTACGGGTGAGATCACCTTGCCAGCCACTCCATTAAATATTATAGAATATTGTTACTTCAGGGCTTTAAGCTGGTTTTTTTGACATATAAAGTTACATTAGAAGCTGAACATCTGTTTTTGTTTAGCTGCCTGCTTCATGCAAAGAATGAATCAGTATCATCAAGCAATAGGAATGCATTTAAGTGTAATTATCTTGAATTATTTGCTGCTAAGTCTCCCTTGCCAGTGGTAGAATGCTCTGATTTCTATCTTTGCAGGATGTCAGGCCTTAAACCTGTCAAAGGCCCAACTAAATGTTGACCATCCTGTACACTGGTCTCATGCAACTTGGTAGGTAAAGGGAAGTCTCTATTCAGGAATCTTTGCTGGAATTCTGAAGGTGCTTGGCTTTTAACTTTTGAGAAAAGGCATCATTTGTGTTAACAGCTTGTTTAAGAAAATGGTCTCTTGCTTGTAAATTGGTATAAGAAATGGCTGGAAAGGGAGGATCATACACTAATGAGCAGTATAATTGGTCTTAATTCCTTTTTCCTCTAATGAATTTAGTGTTTGTGTGTTAGCCCTTTTCAAACAGACTGCTGTCTATGGGAGGTGTAGGTCTGACCTTTGAATAACTTGCTTTGTAATTTCTTTCCAGTTTTGATTCCTGGCCTTTTTTTTTTTTTTTTTTTCTCTCCAATCTTCTATATTTATATTCTGAGCAGAGACTTATCTAAATCTCTATGGAATTCCGTTAGTACAAATAGGGACACTTATCTTAAAGGAGTCTTTTAGTATCTTTAGATTCTCTTTATCTATGTAGAAGAGCACCTTGAAATATGGGATTTAACATCTGCTCCACACTCCATATTTTTACGTGTACTCTCGAGGAGTTCTTAAAATCCTGAATTTTAGAGGAGCATGTGGTCCTGCCTATGACGTCCTAAGACTGTATTTCCTCTTTGTTGCTGGATCTCGGTTATGGTAGGAAAAGACTCTGATCAGCTGACTCCAGGGAAAACATCAGTGTTTTGGGAAGACATTTATTCTGCTACTTATCAGAGGAGTACCTAGGGCAAGTGGCAGAAGTCTGCCTGGAGCTGTGGTGTGCACAGGCTGCTGAATGTGGCAGTATGCACCATGTATTTGCTTTTGAGCCGGGGCTGCAAAAGCCTCTCAAACGTGTGCAGTAAAACAGCTTTACTTGAAGGAGGATAAAACTAATGTAGTGAGGGAGTAGCCCGGTGGGCAAACAAGAGGACTATAAAGACTGCTGAGGCCCCTTCAGATGCAGTGACAGGAACACGCTCCTTTGATTACTAATCTTTTGCAGAAACTGCAGTACTGCTGCTGCAGTGTTAACCTGAGGCTTGCCAGCTCTTGAATAGGTTTCCCCTTTCTCCCCCACCTCGGTGGCTGCAGCTGCCCTTCTGTCTTTGTTGCTTTTCGCTCTCTTTACCTCTTTTCTCTCTTCTCCCTTGTTTTTCTGTTGAATGGGAGAATGATTGTTCCCTTCGTCATGAAGAAAGCTGGCCAAAAATGAGGAGCTCTGTTTTATGGTAACACTCAGATTATATTTTTGCTCTGCATCAGATCTTATTTGGTTCCTGACACCAAAAATAGCCACTAGTCTGAGAGATGGTCTTCACCATAGCCAGCCAACTGCTATTAGTTTTTTTGTGTGTGTATGAGGCTGCTCAACTTGTAAATATGTCACGCGTGTGCCCATATTAGCCTTGGGAGATGTTTATAATAAATTTTCCTTATGAACAAAACTTTCACAACTATTTTATGTTTTCATTATCAGCTCTAATTATGAGGATAGATACTTTAAAGGTTGGGACATATTAAAAAATGCAGCAATGAAGATCCCGGGGCTGGGGGGTACTCTGTTGAAAGGGACTCTCCAAGACCATTTTCACAGGAGTTGAAGCAGGAACATTTAAGGCAAGTCAGTTTTTGCTGTACTCTTGATTGTATTCAGTCATTACATCATGTTTCCCAGATGAACTTAAAAGTTAACACCATACTTACCCCTCCCCAAAGTGAAGGTTTGGTGGCCAGGGTTCTGCCTTTCACTTTGTGAGAAAAGTCTAATTACTATAGAGAGGGAATAAATCTATAGCTACACAGGTTGCCTTTTTTTATTTGAAAGTAAATTGCACCTGAGTGAAATTGAATCCATCAAACTCATCCAAAGACAGATAAATTAAGATGATTCCTTACTTTTTACCGCCTGGGTTTGGGTTTGGCTGCAAAGCTGATGTGGATTGAGTGGTAGTCCCCAGGAATGTGGCTTTGAATGCTCTGCCTAATGCAAATCCAAATACATCGATAAATGAGAGTTCTCTGTGTCTACTGCTGTGTGACCGTGCAGGTGGTATCTCTGATCTAAGCCCCTGACAAATGTTGTTTGTTGCACCCAGTGAGGTGGTAATGGTCAGCAGTAGATAAGATTCAAAGATGTCCATGAGGCAAATCTATCTAAATGTTACTGAGATTGTGGTATTGTTCTTCTTGAAAAGCAAAGGCTGTAACATTTGTCAGTGCTGCGGTAGATTCTGCTGCCTCCTGCCCCTATACACCAAGCAGCTCCAATGCTGGCCATACAATTAAGTTGCTTTGTCGCCTGTTGTTATTCATTTTAACTTTAGCATAGTAAATTTAATGCAGAGACATTTACTTACTGTAAATTTGTCTCCAATGAAACAAAGGGGTGCTAACTTTGCAGACTTGTGTAAAGAGTATCTGTTCCCATTAAAAATAGTAGAGGCTGCAGGTTAGGATGTCTTGTAGAGTAACTATATATGCTAAGAATCAATAAGTGTTTTATTAGTGCCTGACTATATTTTTTTTTAATCCAATTGCTATAAAAAAGTAAATACAGAAGTTAACCTTCTGTTGCCTCACTTAAAATCTTGTATTTAATTTCTTCTTTCTAGGTAACCCATTTTTGTTATTTTGCTCGAACATTGGGGCTTGGAGGAAGTCACTTTAATTCATAGCTTTTATTTATTCAGATGTATTGTCAGTGTTACAGGTTTTACACCTCCTATTAGAAGTCTGGAAAATATTTCTTACTACACTGAAAGAGAACAAAATTCAATTTAGAAATATAATTTCCTACCACTAAGACACTTGATAACACAGGAGAGATTAATGGAGCCTTATGACAGAAACTTGATTTAAAGCAGGAGATTAATACTGCTTTATCGGCCCATACCACGAGTGAATTAGCTCAAGAAATCTGTTTGAAGTTGCTGAGTTGTCTATTAGAAAAAGGTATCTGGACATTTATTTGATCTGAGTACTTGCTATAGGCTTGTCTATCTGACAACACAGGAACAAACCTCACAGCAGCCTTCCTTATTTTACAGTAGCGTGTTTCTTATTATTCCCTTGTTATCCCACAGGAAGCTGGAATGCTTTGGAGGTCAGCTACTGGCTCAGGGGGAATTGTTCCCAGTAAATCAAGCTAAAATTAACAAGCAGAATTACACTGATGTTCTGACTTCATTGATATTGAGGACAAGAAAATGCTGAAGTGGTGGTTTTAATTGGAAAGGTTTTGTCGCAATGCCTGTAAATCATATTTTTATCAACAAAAGAAGTCTCTCATTTCCTTTCCTAAATATAGGAGTGTTTATCTCTGGAGCACATTAAAGCAGTTCAGAAGTTGGGCCTGACAGCTTGATAGATCTACAGATGTACACAACTAACCGAGGAAACTGGGAGCTAATGTGTTGGGGCTGCAGCCAGCTGCTGGTCCAAGTTGGCACTCCAGCTCTGCTTCTGATATAAATTACATCAGCATGAAATAAGAAAAAATCTGTGGTGGTCAATCCATTTCTCTGTCATTTGTCAAATGTGCTCTATATCTGAATCTACAATTAACTGGAAGTTCTTAGAATCCTATATGCTTCATTCAGTGTAAATGAGAAATCACACCATGTGTATGCATAAATATAATGTATGTGTCTGTGTGCATGCACGAGATATGTATGTGTACACACAAATGCTTTTTCCTCCAGTGTGTTTCAGTTCTCTTGGGAAAATGTCTGAAGCAACTATACTTGTAAGTTTACCTAGTCCAAATTGAAGTCTGCATGAATTTGTAGCTTTTAGTTTTTACTTCTACTAGAATTGTAGCATCCAGAGTTTTATTTCTAAATCTTTCTTTCAAACATTTTTGTTATGTTGTCTGTGCAGACTAGTCTGCAGAGTTGACCTTTTAAGATATATATTGGTTGAACGGGAAAATGTTATGTGTAACACTAAACTTGTACTTGTTGCCTACAATATGGGAATACGTAAAGGCACATTCTCAAATGCTGCACTGCAGAGGTATACACAAATAGTGGCATTTTGCATGCAGTATGCACTATGTATGCAGTGACAAGTGCTTAAAGAGTACCTTCATCTGGTATCTCAAAGAGCATCCTGTTTCTTTGGTACCGGTAAAGAGCCTGGTAAGGCTTGCAGATTTTGCTGATGTGAATAGTTCATTGCATAAACCTGAAAGAGAGTGTCTGCAGTGTGCAGACAGAAGGGCGCCTTTGTGGAGCGAAGGTTAGCATTCACCTGCAAATAATTTAGAGCCTATTTGTGAGAGTCAAACAGGACATGGGAGTCATCTTTGGGAAGGGGAAAGACCTCTCTTCTTCCAGGCCCCTTTGGCTGGAGTGGCTGGGCTGTGCTCCATGCCTGTAACGTGAGCATGAAGTTCTATTTATTGCAGTGGGTTACCAGATGGTATCAGAATCTGCAGCTTGGGGGCCAGGACAACAAGCTGTTTAAAAGGGACTGATTCAGGTAGCAAAAGAAGAAAGCCAGAAAAGAATTGCTGGATATTAGCAAATAACCAGAGAGCTGAACAAAAAGGGACGGCTGCCCACAAAAATATTGCCCTTGTTTGTTCTTGCTTTGGGATTTCTCCAAATGTTCTGATACATTTCAACATAGGCTTGAACTACCTTCCAAAGCTCAGCTGAAGAAGGCTCCAGTCTGAAGACTGTGAGGAGCAGGTGACAGTTCTGTCCATCTTGACAAGCTTGCCGCATCTGTTCCTCTGGATGAGCTCATACCCAGCCAGGCTTAGCCCTGTGTAAAGGGCAAACAGAAAAAGCCCTGTTGCTTTGGGAAAGCTACTGTCAGTGGAGGTGCTACCTTGTGGGCTGCTGAGATTTCCTTTGTGCTCAGTTCCTAGGGGCTCTTCTTCCCCCATATGCTGTCAAGGAGACCAATCGCCATCTGGTCCAAAGTGTTTGTAAAGTTCATCGTTGCAATAAATGTCATTCTATAGGAATATAAACAGGCTGTTGCCCTACTTCATTACTAGTGTAGTCACATTCGTATGCCTAGAGTGTTGTCTGAATTTATTAATGCAAGTAAAAGGAAAATTAATCTTTTCCAGCAGAAAGTGCCTTAGCAGCTACACTGACTGCCGTACTGTTGGGGGCACCTCTGACTTGCTTTGTGTTTTGTTTGCTGTGTAGGCAGAACCAAGAAAATAGATGCTTTATGCTGGTTTCATTCTATGAACATTCAGGTCTATTGGTATGTTTGCATCTGACCTTTTGCATAGGAGGCCACAAGATATGTTCTTTCAGGACCCAATTATTTCTGCTCTGTTAAAACATACTTTTCAGACAGGCTGTCAACCAAGAGAACTGAGCAGCTGGAGACTCCACCTTTTTCTTTACAAATGTGGTTTAGTAGTCAACTGCCACTCTGGTTTAAGAGCTTATAACGTATGTATAACTTAAATTTACTTGGCTTCAACTTCCATTGAAGCTTGGCTTTTTCTATTTCATTCATTTAAATATCCCTTCTGTAAGGTGTGCTTTCTGTAGCTATAGCACTTAGACACCATGCCCAAAATCTTTCTTGCCTCTAATTAATTCTTGAGACTTTAAATCATTGGAACTCTGTGCTCAGTATCCAAGAACTGTATACAGATAAACAGAGCTTTTAATGAGAAGTATTAAAGAAGGAGAGTTTGCTTGCTTATTTTCTATAAAGACAGACTTAATTAATCAGTCAAGTGTTTGTGCAGGTACATATGCAGCATGGGAAACAAATAGAAGGAATTTGAATTCCACATTCAGTTCAAGACCTGTGATACCACTGGGATTAAAAGAAATGTGCTGGAGTAGTTAGCATGACTGGAGTGGACCTGGATCTAGGGAAGGGCAACAAAAAGAACTTTTACAAATACACCAGCAACAAAAGGAAGACCAGGGAAACTGTGAGGCCGTGGCTCAGTGGGGCATAGGACCTAGGGACAAAGGACATGAAACAGGCCGAGATACTCAATACCTTTTTTTTGCTTCATTTTTAACTGGTAAGGTTTGTCCTGAGGTCTCTCAGGTCTATGAGGGTAGTGGTAGAGACTGGGAGAGTGATACTTGACTTACAGGAAAGGTGGACTGAGCTGGAGACTGCTTAAGTCAACGGGGCAAACACAAGACCATGGAACCACATGGGCTGCATCCAAGGGTGCTGAGGGTTGGCTGGTGCTATTGCAAGACCTCTCTCTATCATCTTGGAAAGGTCATGGCAGTCAGGGGAGAGGAAAAAGGTAAATGTCATGGCCATTTTCAAGCAGGGCAAAGAGGAACATCCTGAGAACTACTGGCGTATCAGCTTAACTTCTGCCCCTGGGAAGACTATGAAACCCAGCTTCCTGGAAGCCATGTCCAAGCTCATGAAAGATGGGAAGGTGACCGAGAACAGCCAACACGGATGTATCATAGGCAGATTGTGCCTGACCAGTCTGACCACCTTCTGTGGTGAGCAGAGGAGGGGAGTGCACTGGGTGATGTTTACACTTTAATGATGTTTTCTGAGGTACACAGAGAAAGAATGAGAGGCAACAAAGACTAGCTGCAACAAGGGACATTCCAAGTAGATATTGGGAATTTTTTCCCCCCATGGAGGTGGTCAAACACTGTAACAGGCTGCCCAGAGGTTGTGGTGTCTTTGCTCTTGGAGGCATCCAGAGGTAGCCTGGACATGGCCGTGAGCAACCTGATCTAGTGGACCTGCTTTGGAAAGGAGGTCAGATCACTTGACCTTTTGAGGTTCTTTCCAGATCTGGAATTTGAGAAAGACAAACTGAAATCTCTGCTTTACCTAATTGATAGTAAGATCTCGAATGTGGATCTCCTACTTTTCAAGTGATTGTCCTAATTGATGGGTGGAAATGGTAGCATTTTCTTAATAAGAAACATTTGAAATACTGTGCTTTGTTTTCATACTAGCAAGTTTTGCAGGAGGTGGAAACATCCATCCTTGGGGGCTACCTTTTCCTATGCCCTGTCTCATCTAAAACTAATTTACTCCTGAACAGATAAAGCAGATAAAAACAGATAAGATAATAATATAATTTATTCTTTGCTAGTGTATTTTTGGACAATAGTGGAAGCCAATATGTTTTGGGGAGATTTTCTTTTACAGCCTTTCTTTTCAGACATCTTTGACACTAACCAGAAAAGCAATTTTCACACACAGAGAACACCAAACAAATAAGACCTGCTTTCTGATTAAGGAGTCTGTGATTTTCCTGTTCATGTCATAAACTGCATTAAAGTACTTCTGATAGAAAGAAACACTCTTCAAGATTAAGTGTCATCAGAAGAGATCATTTTAAGCCATTCTGCTTTCGTGTGCCTTGGAGGATATATTTTCAATAAGAGGTCTAAGTCTGCTGGTTCCTGCAGTTGTACTGACTTGTCCCCATGGTCATCTGACAGAACAAATTCCGGTTTTCCCCTCAGCCAGCTGAAAACGTTTTATTTCAGTTGGAGAAACAAGATGCCACTCTCTTCCCCCCATGTTCGTCGTCTTCTGGAAAGAGCTGTCTTTTCTAGTGCAAAGGACTAAGAGAAGATCCTTGGGCAGGTGCAAATGAGTGACTCCATTGCTGCATCTGTCACAGCATCAGGCAGGCAGCTGCTGTGCCTCCAGCTCTGGCAGCAGGCAAAACCATCACGTCCATGCTCCTCCTGCAGAAATACACTTTGTTCCTTAAAGTCTAGAGAGATATGACAAACTCCAGATTCTTGAAATTTTGCTTGCAGAATATTTTGCAGACGATCGCAGATGTGTATGCAGCTTCCATCCCACTGCCCATCTGGGATTTGGAAGGGATGTGCAACACCTCCAGAAGGGAAACGAGGAAAACCTTCTCCTGACTTCCTGGACAACAGAATAGGCTCGCTTGACCAGGAACCAGAGACCTTGGCCCTGCACACCCAACGAGTTGTCAAAGCCTTTGTGCTGATCACAGTCACAAATTAAAAAAAGGAGCAAGTGGGTGGGAGAGCTTCAGAACTGAGTAAAGGTGGTACATATTTGCAGATATTCACTTAAATAGCTGAGGTAAGGGTGAAGGTTTTTGTCACTGACCCTCACTTTTTAAAATCTGAAAACCAAATTGCAGGTGTCAAGATTTGTTTGGGTTTGTAAAACATCTACGAGGTCAGCAGACCTTGAACAGGGTCTGCCTACACAAAGCCAAGTGCTTGAGGGATCCAGAAGCTTCTGAAAGAGGATGCCTCAACATGGAGTTGTTCACACAAAAAGGGAATGGTCAAAAATGGGAGTCAGGCTCTTAATTGAGGGGGGCAAGTAATTTCCTTAAGGATCATGAAGCTGATGTGAACCTTCAGACAAAAAGTTCAGGGATCAAAAATAACTTCTTCCTCTTGTAAAAAAGGGGCTGTAGTTCAGCAGAAGTAGGAGGTTTATATGGGTTGTGTTTGAACTATTCTTCTTGTCCTTTTGTACTTAGATCTCTGAGCCATCTATAAGACTAAAAAAGTTATTGCCAGAGAGATTGGAAACTGGTGGTTGATAAATGGTGCTACATCACTCTGCAAAGAACAGCTGATGAATGTTACCATTGTGTGTGAAGTGTTTCTTTTTTTTTCTCTTTAATAGCAATGTCTTAAACTATGTTGTCCTGCACAGGGGACTGCTAAGCAAACTGGAACTGACATATGATAAATGTAAAGCTGTGGTTACAGCTCCAGAAATCGGTGAATTGCATGTTTCACATGTAGAAGGGCAGTCATGCTGTTTCTGCTTGCAGAGTGATAAATGTAATTCAATCTATTAGCAGTAAAACATGAGTGTAACTTGCTAATGCAAGTGCATGCCTCCAAGAGGAAATAAAAGTTTGTGAGAAGCTATGCTGCTCTGCTTTGAAACCACCTGTAAAATAATTAGTTCTAAAAGTTGCAAGGAAAATGTAAAGGAAGACCATGTTAGAGTATAAGTCAATGACCCAGGGAATGTTTCTCTAATAAATGTGGTTCAGTACCTGTGAGTATTGTCAATCCATCTCAGACACAGGAGCACCCAGCAAAATGTCACTTTGAGAGATACTGAAACAGGAAAGACAATAAGGCTGTAAATGAAGGGCATTATTTATGGTGCTATGAATGCAAAAATGGACCTCTAGGAACGACCCCCCACAACTCAGCAAGTTAGAAAGCATGTTCTAAGTGATGTTCTGTAGCAAGTGACTAAACAAATTATAGAATAAAGGGGAAAATACAGGTTAAAATATACTTCAGGGATTGGAAATGAAGGTGACGCACTTCAGTTCTTGTTGGGTGCTCTGATTTTGACATTTGCCCAGTGGACTGCTAATCATAGCTGGTTTTTGATAAAGAACATAGAGCAGCTTTCTGCCAAAAGCAACTTCATTTTGCTTTTAATTCCATTCTGAATTAATATTTAATAAAGTTATTTTTTCTAAGAGCAATTCAAGGAAACTCAGTGTTACAGTTCTCTGAGCTGGTGACAGGATGTTGTAGATCTTCTCCAAGATTCAAAGAGATATTTTTTTAATGTTAAGATGCTGTTAAACAAGCCAACCCTGGAAGTCAGCTCTGCCACGGCAAGACCTTATTGGAAGGTTGTAGTCAATAGGCCAGCAGACCATGCCATTATTGAATGGGCATGCAGAAACTGATAAACTCCTTACGTAGTTCTAACATATGGAGGGTTGTCTTGGTGTCAGGACCACCACC